>NC_134522.1:1921367-2221367 GCF_027942865.1 Odontesthes bonariensis | reverse complement strand
AACAACGATGTCACGTGATCACAACACAGACTGAATTAGACTCCCGGTGAAGTTTTCTGCTTGTTTCACAGACACTAAGCGTGTTGTGTGACGATGGCTGAGCCCTCAGGGGGAGCAGAGCGTGGAATAAATGTACGTATCCGTGTCCGTCGTGTCATACTTTGTATGTTAATACTTCACGGTGTTTGAGACAAGCGGTTTCCTGAGCTCAGCAGGGATCAGACACCACCAGCAGGCGGGCAGATTACACAGAGAGATGACTTCTGTGATGCAGGATGATGCTTTCCGGTCCGGTTCGTGCTCCTAAATGTTCTCTTTTTCCCTTCATCATTTTACCGTGCATCACCATGACAGCCATTCAGGTGGAGTTCTTCTTCCTCCGCCTCACCGAGTCATTAGCATTCTCATGAACTTTCACACCGTCTTAATTCTCAAATTAAACACCTGCTTCGTTCTGCTGTCTTTCTCCCCGTGCCTCATGTTTCAGGATTTCATGCTCTCTGCCTCTTTGTTTGTCCTCAGGATGCCAAAAAACGGTATTTACAGCTCGTGTTCTTTTATAGAAAATACAAGTTGATATTTTGAGATCAAAGAGAGAATATTTTCTCTTGAATGGATTAAATTTAATCCAGCATTTAGTCTGTGGTAATGTCAGAGGGATGACAGATGGAGGGCCAATCGTGGTATTCCTGGAATTACAGCAGCCCCCCCACCATGAAAAGCACAGACTGTCCTGCCAAAAACGGCCCCGCGGGTCATTAGTTTACGCTGAGAATAAATCACCTGTAATTAATCTTGATTAACAGACTCTATTGGTGATAAGAGCAGCTGCGTGTAAAGTTTCAGAATGTTCCAACTGCAGCAAAGAATGAGAACGAGTAAGAGGATTTGAGATTACGTCTGATTTAAAGAGACGCTGGTGTGTCTGTGGTGTAAAGTCATCACATTTGTTTGTGTGTTAGATCTCTGATAATTAGTGCTGGGCAGGGGCGTCTGTAGCTTGAGCAAACATTCGGGGCTGTGGCCCAGACATATTCATATCCTTGTCTCTACTAGGTATTTCATGTAGTGTCAGGCTGGACATTTCTGATGTGTGTTAGGCGAGTTTCTCTTAGCTATAGCCCTTATCCATCAGATTCTAAAGCGAATTAGCTTTGTTTTGTAGCGAAGTAAGGTGCGCCTTGTTGGCTTTTAATCAACAGGACGATTATAGCGAAATATTCTTTTACATTCATCATGACATATCAAATTGCTTTCTTTTTCCTTTTAAATTGGCATTAGGAAAACAAAACAACTTCCCCTTAAATATAAGTCTATATATATCGGCATAAAATAAAAGACTCAATACACACAAGTTCCAAAATATCACACCATTAACAACCTCAGTTCACTCTCATAGACTTTTATATCACCACAACTTTCTTTAGCACACCGAGAAGCAACAGAAAAATAGCCTCAGAGCAGCTAAAAAGACAAGTTTCTCACCGTTGCGCTCTGTATTTCAAAGTACGCCGATATCGGAGCTTGCAGCGGCTCTACAGGTGACAGGTGAGTGTTAGCCTGTTAGCCACAGAGCTAGCAGCGGCTCTACAGGTGACAGATGAGTGTTAGCCTGTTAGCCACAGAGCTAGCAGCGGCTCTACAGGTGACAGGTGAGTGTTAGCCTGTTAGCCACGGAGCTAGCAGCGGCTCTACAGGTGACAGGTGAGTGTTAGCCTGTTAGCCACGGAGCTAGCAGCGGCTCTACAGGTGACAGGTGAGTGGTTAGCCTGTTAGCCACGGAGCTAGCAGCGGCTCTACAGGTGACAGGTGAGTGTTAGCGTGTTAACCACAGAGCTAGCAGCGGCTCTACAGGTGACAGGTGAGTGGTTAGCCTGTTAGCCACGGAGCTAGCAGCGGCTCTACAGGTGATAGGTGAGTGTTAGCCTGTTAGCCACGGAGCTAGCAGCGGCTCTACAGGTGACAGGTGAGTGTTAGCCTGTTAGCCACGGAGCTAGCAGCGGCTCTACAGGTGACAGGTGAGTGTTAGCGTGTTAACCACAGAGCTAGCAGCGGCTCTACAGGTGACAGGTGAGTGGTTAGCCTGTTAGCCACAGAGCTAGCAGCGGCTCTACAGGTGACAGATGAGTGTTAGCCTGTTAGCCACAGAGCTAGCAGCGGCTCTACAGGTGACAGGTGAGTGTTAGCCTGTTAGCCACGGAGCTAGCAGCGGCTCTACAGGTGACAGGTGAGTGTTAGCGTGTTAACCACAGAGCTAGCAGCGGCTCTACAGGTGACAGGTGAGTGGTTAGCCTGTTAGCCACAGAGCTAGCAGCGGCTCTACAGGTGACAGATGAGTGTTAGCCTGTTAGCCACAGAGCTAGCAGCGGCTCTACAGGTGACAGGTGAGTGTTAGCCTGTTAGCCACAGAGCTAGCAGCAGCTCTACAGGTGACAGGTGAGTGTTAGCTACAGAGCTAGCATTAGCATGGACGACGGTAAGCGTTAACAAGCCTTTATTTTGATAACTGACTCGTGTTACCGACGTACTTGTCTCCGGACTTCCAATCGGTATGTGCTCTGACTTTCTTTCAGTGTAACTCCGGATTTTTCTCCTTTTTCTGTCCTTTTCACTAGTAACTGTGCTTTACTTCTCTGGTTAAGGTCAGAAAATAACGAAAAAATCGCGCGCCTGCAGTTCACCTCCGAGCTGAGAGGCTGAACGTGCCTGCGTAGCCCCTGATTGGCTGTTGAGGCACTCCCCACGTGGGGTCATACGAACTGTGTGGTGCATTCAAATGCAACAGGAATATTAAACTTTACCGATGCAAACATAAAATAAATACTCTCCCGCTTCTTTTATTGGTCTCTATGTCAGTCCAGAGAGATTCGAGGCTGAAGCCCCAAATGACCAGGTCTCTCGACGCCCCTGGAGCTGGGCGAGTTAACTCATTAATTATTTAACACCAATAAATATTTAATTGCGCATTAACGCAGGTTCTTTTTTTAAAACGAATTTTAAATTATTTTTTAAAAATGAAAAAAATAAAGAAATTGAGAGCTATTGTGCCTTTATTGGTTAGGAAAGTTCAGAGAGACAGGAAGCAGGGGGCAGAGAGAGGGGGAACAACACGCAGCACGGACCACCCCTGTATAATTATTTATTTTATTATTGTAAAAGTCTGTTTCTCACAGGCTTTTATTTTGTAAAAGTCTGTTTCTCACAGGCTTTTATTTTGTAAAAGTCTGTTTCTCACAGGCTTTTATTTTGTAAAAGTCTGTTGCTCACAGGCTTTTATTTTGTAAAAGTCTGCTGCTGTCTGCTGTGGAACAGGAAAAGAAAGTAATCGGCGGATCCACCAAACATGGAGAAGGGTACGGAACTTTTACTCGGCCATTTTCATGTTAAAGTTCGAAGCTTAAGACCTTTTTAGACTGGCGTTCGAACTCCGATTAGGGCCACTATGCATCCATTCTATCCGCTCTTTTTAAATTATCTTAATTTTATACAAATTTTATTCAATTCATTTTATTGCACTTGTGGAAGGCTTTTAATGCCCTGCAGCACTTTAACCATTTCTGAATCGTGTTTTATGTATTGTTGTTCTTATCCTGTTGTAAAGCACTTTGAATACCAGTTGGCTATTGTTAAAGGGCTATATAAATACAGTTTGATTGATTGATTGATTGATTGATTGATTGATTGATTAAAGTTCTTCCAGACGGCAGAGTCGACAGAACCAAAGTCATCTGTAAACACAGCCAAGTTGAATTGTCTTCTCAGCGTAGTAGTTCCAGTCTAAAATATCACTTAAAGGCAAAACACACAACTGATAGCAGCAAGTCATTCAAGGAAACAGACAGTGGAGCGAGGCTTCTACATAAAAACTACAGAAAGATGCTGATGTTAAAAGTGTGTTTGCACAACAAATGTTATGGCACTTTCATTCATATGGCAGCACATTTAAAATAAAGCTAAATGCTAAAAGCTATACACTACTTTTGGATTCATTTTTGGATTCTGCGTACAAATGAGATTAATCGTGATTAATCAGGGAAATCATGTGATTAATTAGATTAAACATTTTAATCGTTGCCCAGCCCTACATAAAATATTTATTATCATTCACAGATAATCACAGATTTATGATCAGTACCTCACAACAACCCTGATTTAAAAAGAGAAAAAGTTCAACTCAGTCAGAATCCAGAACAATTCATTCCGACGGCGTTCATAAAGGGAAGATCTGTGAAACATGGTCTCGCTGAGGAAACCATCAGATTGGACTGAATCTCCACTTTGGTTCAGGGTAGATATCTGGAACAAAAAAAAAATAGTTCTTATCATTAAAAACTGTGGCCTGTTGTTTTTCTGCGACCTCAGAGTGAACCGCAGCATCACCGTCCCGGAAGGAGAGAACAAGGGAAGAAGAAGGAAAGAAGAAGGAAAGAAGAAGGGAAGTACCGCAGAGGGCCTGAAGTGGAGCAGCGCTGCTTCTTCAGAGGCTTCAGGAACATATCTGAGAGATGGAGGATCACACTTTGTTATGTAACGCAGAACCGTGGCGAAAGAAGACAAAAGATGAAGATGAGAAGAGGATCCAGGATGGAAACAACACACTCTGAATCAGAATCAAACACACGGGTGAGATTCCCAGGATGTATCCTTCAGGGTCTATCTGCTGGCATGAATATCAGATGTGCTCATTCACGGCGGAATCGTACAGAAGGAGTGATAAGGCTCGACTCCGCGCTCCGCGGCCATGTTTGCGCTCTCAGGTTTCTCTGCTGACGCTGGAGTCATTGATCAGTGATCAGTTTGATACCCAAACACATAAATAAATACAGACTGAATGCTTTCTGCTTTTAATTTCCTCCCACTTTGGTCATATGTACTGTGTAATGGTGTTACTTTTTCCGTTTCAGAAGAGATTTTCTGGTTCTGACAGCAGAAATCTGCTGCTTTATTCCGTTTTTAGGCAGCACAGATTGTTTAATTACACCCACAGAAAAAAAAGAGAATGTCAGTGACTCTTTTAAAACAAATTATGATGAAGATTTGCGAATGAAACTGATGTTTTTTTCTGGTTGGGTGCCAAGAAGTCTTAATTGTTTAACTCGATTAAAATGACATCTGTCATTAGTTTCTGTCGGCCCTTGTTTTATGGATGCCTTTTTATTCCAAAGCAGGGAGAGAAAAAACGAAAAAAGGTTTTTAATTGCCTCCTGCAAAACAATGAGAGAACATCTGAATGGCCGCAGATCAGCTGTTTCAGTGCGCGCTCCGGTGCCAAACGCGCGCTCCGGTGCCAAACGCGCGGTCCGCTCCGCACTCACTGAACCGCGACGCCAAAGTGAGAGCAGCGGAGTTCAATAACAGCACTTCAGTGCGATCATTTGAGAAGCTGTTACAAGCTGTTTGGCCCAGAAGTTGATTAGTCCCAAACTATAACACATAAAGTCTAATTTATCCACTGGCCGGGCCCCCCCGCCCCCCCGCCCCCCCGCTCACCTCGCGCTCCGCATCCATCCGGATCCTGGCACCGGGATCCACCGTTTGGCAGGAGCCGGCCTATAAATACAGAGAGGCCTGCACAGAATAACGTGTTAATTACTAATCAGAGAGAAAGGGACCAACTGAGGGGTTTCTGGAAGGCTTTGTGGCTTTCATGTGTGAGCTTCAGTGTGTGGGTGGGTGAGCGTTCAGTTCTATTCTGAGCTGCGCGCTGATGGTGCCGCCGCAGCCGAGCACCTCCAGTCAGATGGGGGGGGGCAATGTGCAATGACTTCAAGGTGCAATGAGACGTTTCTGTCTTCCAAAACTTCTACATTGTTCTGGAGCCATGAGCCTGAAACCCGTCTGTGTAATCAGAGGAATGTGTTGGTGCTCAGGTGTAAATACCTGCTCTGAGCAGCTCGTGGTTCAGTCAGTGGTTCAAAGTTCTGCAGCCAACAGGAAGGGGCAGAAAGGGGCAGAAAGGGGCAGGAAGGGGCAGTCTGAGCAGGTTTAAAGGGAACTTAGATCTGAGTGCACTGGAAAAAATGCCCCTCCAAAAATAAGTAAGAAAAACAACAATTAAAAGACGTTTTTGCTTGAAATAAGCAAAAAAAATCTGCCAATGGAACTAGTGAAAATCGGCTTGTCAAGATTTCTTGACATAAAATGTGATATTTACACTGGAAAAAATCTACGTCTTACCAAGTATATTTGTCTCATTTCTAGTTAAAATATCTCATAACACTTAATATGAGACACAACTGCCTAACAAGTGCTATTTCAGCCAGATATAGGGACTTGTTTGAAGACAATACATCTGGAATATCTTGTTAAATGAAAAAGTCTTGAAAGCAAATTGTTTTGAGTCGGATTTCATATGAAACAAGCTTTTTTTTTTTACATTTGAAGAGGTTTTTAAGCTAATTTCAAGATCACTTTTAACTCAAAAGTCCCAAATATCACATTTTATTTCAAGAAATCTTGACAAGCCGATTTTCACTAGTTCCATTGGCAGATTTTTTTGCTTATTTCAAGCAAAAACGTCTTTTATTTGTTGTTTTCCAGTGTAGGACTTTTGAAATAAAAGTGATCTTGAAATTAGCTTAAAAACCTCTTCAAATGTAAAAAAAAGCTTGTTTCATGTGATATGTGACTCAAAACAATTTGCTTTCAAGACTTTTTCATTTAAGAAGATATTCCAGATGTATTGTCTCCAAACAAGTCCCTATATCTGGCTGAAATAGCACTTGTTAGGCAGTTGTGTCTCATATTAAGTGTAATGAGATATTCAATGAGAAAAATATACTTTGTAAGATTCAGATTTTTTCCAGTGTGGAGCATCTGGCAGGATGGGCTTCACTGTTTACTATGAGCGGTGAGCAGACTGTGATGCACACCAGAGAAGAAGTGGGGATGTGGATGTGCTGCTGGGACTCTGTAGCATCTGAAGCTAAGCTTTGTTCACCAGATTCTAACAGTAGGACAGACCTGTTTATGAGCCATTTTTAATCTAATTCTGTTGAATCCGTGGGTCATCTTTACATTCTTATCTGGGCTGTATGAATATCCAGAGCAGAATCTTATTAACTTCCCACAGAATGATGATAATAGAGCTTTCATTAGTAAACAGGGTTTTAGGAATCTTCAGGAACCATAAACCATAAATCCTGATTCTGCAACCTGAACAGAGGAGTGACTCGTGCACCAGGCAGCTGAGGTACCGGCCCAAGATGGATGAACCAAAGGCAGTTAGACACTTTAAAGGGACAGTTCGCCTCTTTAAAGGGACAGTTCGCCTCTTTTCACATGAAGCTGTGTAACATCCCATATCAGCAACATCATTTCTGAACATCTTCTTACCCCCTGCTGCGTCCTGTGAGCAGAGTTCCAGCCTCGTTTTGGTGCTGATGAAGGTAGTCCGGCTAGTTGGCTGAGGTTTAAAAAATAAAGCGTTTTGCTTCTCAAAACAATATGCGTTCAACAGAGTAATACATTTGCATCACAAAATGGTTCTCCAGGAAAAAGTCAGACCTCACAATCTCTTGGCCCTATTTTCTCTCCCTTCGTATCACTGCCTGCTGCCGCCTGCCGACAGCCGCGCCTGTTACGGTGTTTGCTGCTCGGAAGCAGGGTACTGCTCGCTCTGCACTTCGGTCTGCACAGCAGGCAGTGATACGAAGGGAGAGAAAATAGGGCCAAGAGATAGTGCCAAACCTAAAGCTGGTGAAACCTAAACTAAAAGAGAAAAGAACTGCTTTGTAACAACGACTCAGCACAGAAAGATTCTCCGTGTTTTAGTCTGAAAGCTTGAAAAACAGTCGCTACATTTCCATCTTTAATGTTTGGGATAGGTTTTACTTTCCTAAAGCAAACCAAGACAGAATTATGAGCCACATTTGGGGCTCCTAACGGAACGTTTTTAAACCAAAGAGTACACTGACCTTTCCTTAATAAGAATCCTAAACCTTATAACCCTGTTGATGTTAAAAAGGAGTTCCCAACCTCCTTCTTTTCATCAGACTGTTTTCCTAATATGAAATAATAATGTCCTGTTTGCAGCGGCTTCACGACGGAGCTGCAGCGGGGAAAGAAAAGTAGGTGAATTAAACTTTAAGGAGACAGCTTTGGAAATTTAGCCTCGTCTATTAAAAGTCCCATTTGAAGGAAACGGGGGTGGGGTGGGGGGTGGGGGTAAAGACGAAGAAAAAGGTTTGAAATAATGGTTTTCTTTTCTCACTTTGCACTCTCCTGGTTGGCTGACTGGTTGCCAGTTTGGCAGGGCCTCGTCATTAAAGATGGCATATGCAGTCGACGGGTCCCTCAGAGTAAATGCGAACTTCTTCTGCAGCCTGTCTCCCCAGACTCCCCCCCCCCCCCCCCCCCCCCCCACGTCCCACCCATCCCACCGAGCGCTCGCCTTCCTCTCACTGATGTTAAAAGAAATCTTTATTGTCAGTCACATATCCCATTCACTTTGTTCACCTGCACTGACAACCCTGAGCTGTGTCTGAGGGAAGTGTGTATACAGGTGAAGCTATCTGTGTGTGAGGATGCTGCCTCATGTGTGTGTGTGTGCGTGCACGTGTGTGTGCACGGCGGCTTACAGCTTACTCCTCACCTCTCCCCCATTCATCTCCTTCTGCTTCTGGATGTCGGCGTCCCAGAGTTTCTAAATGCTCCCTCATTAGCTGAAATCTGTTTGAAACCTCCGAGTGAGAGGTTGGTAACGAAGTGGTGCTATCTCCATCCCTCTGTCTCCCACCGTCTGACAGGTTGGGGGGGAGGGGAGGGTGGGGCGGGGTGGGAGGGCTGTTTGATTTCAGGATGAGGAGGCGAAGGAAACAGGGAGGACAGGATGTGGTAGGTGGACCGACGAGCGGTGGGGGTGTCACCTGTTTTGCGAAGCCTCTCCACCCCAGGAAAGCCTTCATGTGTCGGCCTGCTCCTCGGTGAATGCGAGAAGGATGACAAGCCCCGTTAAATTATTTATCCGGCTCAGCCAGCGAGTTTTGCCGGCTGCTTCATTATACCTGATTGGCTCCGTAATGGGGGGAATCATCTGGAGGCGCCGGGGCCGGCCGCGGAGATGTCCTCCTGCAGAAAGACGGCGCCGCGCTTCTGATCTTTCCCCCGCCGTAATGAGGAGGAAGAGACCAAAGTCCAGGTGCTTTCTCTTTGAAATGAGCCGGGGTGGCATGGCGGACGGCTGAGTCTGTTAGTGATGGGGCTGTTTCTGGGGAGTCTGGTGACAGGGGAGCCCGACGCCGCCCGGTGTGGGCTGCAGCTCAAACAATGGCTGTGTTCGAAACCATATACTACATACTACATACTACATACTGCATACTACATACTGCATACTGCATACTACATACTGCATACTGCATACTACATACTGCATACTACATACTGCATACTGCATACTGCATACTACATACTGCATACTCATCGATCGGACAGTATGCAGAGCGTTTACCCACAATGCATCTCGCTCCTGCCCGAGCTGAAATCAGCCGGCCTGAAGCTGATTTCTCTTAAGCTCTAAACTCTGTAAACTTTAGCAACATTTGAAACATTTTCAGGAGAGAAAGTAGTCGTTTAGATCCCCAACGTGTTGAAAACCTGACAAAATACCGGCTGTTTACAATTTTGTTCCCACGAATTCGGCGCTACTAAAGCTAGCCGCAGTGAGCTAACGCACTTCCGGTTATTTTCACAAAATAAAATACCTGTTGCCTTTTATCATAGGGAAAGCCATTACCATACAATTGGTGCTTTTGTTTTGAAAACAGGAAGTGAACCTACCCTCGTTGTAGCTAGCTTGAAACTGCCGTTTTGACAGGAAATGACTATCGGCGACGTCACGTTACGTTGCATCTTGGGTAGTTTGAGTATGAGTAGTAACCTCATGATGAATACCCAACATTTAGGAGAATCTAGTATGCATCTGGGAACTTCTCGCTTACTCAAACTCGCTTACTAACTCAGAAAGTGAGCATGAGTAGTAGGAGTAGTAGGAGAAGTATGCGGTTTTGAACACAGCCCAAGTCCGGTTTTATGGCCGGCTGACGCCCGGCCCAGGCTGTTCCCCGCCTCTCACTCTGAGGCGTGAGCTGGGATAAATGTGATGGACAAACTGAGAAGATGCTGCACGAGGTGGCTCATTTCATTAAAAAAAACCTGTGCGGTGAAAGAGATCCAAATTTCCTCCAATGTCAGGTGATTCTCATTTGATTTGAATTATTACACTTCAGGGAAACCAATTATGGAATAATTACATTCTCATTAACAATGTCACAGATGACTGCTTTAAAAAACATCAATGTTGAAAACAGAAAACACAAGAAAAAGAAGTAACTTTGCTCCCAATTACTGAACAGAATAATTCCAACCTGTTTATCTCAATAACTAAACAGAGAGAAAGAAACAAACGAGCTGAGCAAAGGTGCGCGCCTCCAAGAAGATGGCTCATTTTCAATTAACCTGATGACATGTAGTGTGATGCTATCTGTTCACGGCAGGAATCTGAAACAGCACAAAGATCCGTCACACAAAGATCCGTCACACAAAGATCCGTCACACAAAGATCCGTCACACAAAGATCCGTCACACAAAGATCCGTCACACAAAGATCCGTCACCGCTCTACATCATGAAGCTCCGGGACAGACCATGGCTGTGTTTGAAACCGCATACTTCTCCTACTACTCATACTAACTTTTTGAGTTAGTATGTGAGTTTGAGTAAGCGATAAGTTCCCGGATGCATACTAGATTCTCCGAAATGTTGGGTATGCATCATGAGGTTACTACTCATACTCAAACTACCCAAGATGCAACGTAACGTGACGTCGCCGATCGTCATTTCCTGTCAAAACGGCAGTTTCAAGCTAGCTACAACGAGGGTAGGTTCACTTCCTGTTTTCAAAACAAAAGCACCAATTGTATGGTAATGGCTTTCCCTATGATAAAAGGCAACGGGTATTTTATTTTGTGAAAATAACAGGAAGTGCGTTGCTCACTGCGGCTAGCTTTAGTAGCGCCGAATTCGTGGGAACAAAATTGTAAACAGCCGGTATTTTGTCAGGTTTTCAACACGTTGGGGATCTAAACGACTACTTTCTCTCCTGAAAATGTTTCAAATGTTGCTAAAGTTTACAGAGTTTAGAGCTTAAGAGAAATCAGCTTCAGGCCGGCTGATTTTGGCTCGGGCAGGAGCGAAATGCATTGTGGGTAAACGCTCTGCATACTGTCTGATCGATCAGTATGCAGTATGGAAGTATGTAGTATGTAGTATGTAGTATGCAGTATGTAGTATGCGGTATGTGGTATGTAGTATGCAGTATGTAGTATGTAGTATGTAGTATGTAGTATGTAGTATGCAGTATGCAGTATGTAGTATGTAGTATGCAGTATGTAGTATGTAGTATGCAGTATGTAGTATGCAGTATGTAGTATGCAGTATGTAGTATGTAGTATGCAGTATGTAGTATGCAGTATGTAGTATGCAGTATGTAGTATGTAGTATGCAGTATGTAGTATGCAGTATGTAGTATGCAGTATGTAGTATGCAGTATGTAGTATGCAGTATGCAGTATGTGGTATGTAGTATGCAGTATGTAGTATGTAGTTTGTAGTATGCAGTATGTAGTATGCAGTATGTAGTATGCAGTATGTAGTATGTAGTATGCAGTATGCAGTATGCAGTATGTAGTATGCAGTATGTAGTATGTAGTATGCAGTATGCAGTATGCAGTATGCAGTATGCAGTATATAGTATGCAGTATGTAGTATGCAGTATGTAGTATGCAGTATGCAGTATGTAGTATGTAGTATGCAGTATGTAGTATGCAGTATGCAGTATGTAGTATGCAGTATGTAGTATGTAGTATGCAGTATGCAGTATGTAGTATGCAGTATGTAGTATGTAGTATGTAGTATGCAGTATGCAGTATGCAGTATGTAGTATGCAGTATGTAGTATGTAGTATGTAGTATGCAGTATGCAGTATGCAGTATGTAGTATGCAGTATGTAGTATGCAGTATGTAGGATGCAGTATGCAGTATGCAGTATGTAGTATGCAGTATGTAGTATGTAGTATGCAGTATGCAGTATGCAGTATGTAGTATGTAGTATGCAGTATGTAGTATGTAGTATGCAGTATGCAGTATGTAGTATGCAGTATGTAGTATGTAGTATGTAGTATGCAGTATGCAGTATGCAGTATGTAGTATGCAGTATGTAGTATGTAGTATGCAGTATGCAGTATGTAGTATGCAGTATGTAGTATGCAGTATGTAGTATGTAGTATGCAGTATGTAGTATGCAGTATGTAGTATGCAGTATGTAGTATGTAGTATGCAGTATGCAGTATGTGGTTTCGAACACAGCCCATGTCTCCATTAGAGGAAATCCGAGGCCCCTTCAGCTCTTGAAATAATCTGTCGTCCCGTCCTGACTTTTTTCAAACCCACTGGCAGCTTGACTCACTTTCAGCAGGACTCAGAAAAGCCTGACCCCCCCATTTCTCCCCCTCCAGCCCGACCTTTCATGGCCGGCGGGCTAATTTTATGCTTCAGCGGACAGCAGTGGAGATGTGTCACTTAATTCAGCCTGGGATGGATACAGGTGTGCATGACACCTCTGGCTGAACTGAGCTCTTCTGTGGGGAACCCGAGGAGCATGTGGGGGGAGATAAAAGGCTTGGGGGGGACATTGTCTCTCCTGGAGAAGCAGATGACTCAGTTTGCTATGAGGACATGAAGCTCCATCATAGACGTGTTATAGTTTATAAAAAGTGAAAGAAGTTTAAAGCTACAGATCCAGCTGGGCAAGAAGATTTGGGTCAAACATCATGAAACTGGTTAGTTTTCTACGGTTAAACAGCAAATCTGATGTCATTGGTTGGTTGGTGTCTGGGGAGTAGAATTACAGACATTTTGCCCTCTGACGGCTTCTTTCCATCCCAGACGTTAGATCTGAGCAGGGACAGTCTGATTAAACTGTCTGTGTCACTGCTGGCCATCAGTGAGGATGCAGGTTTCACTCTTCAGTGGCGGACATCTTAAGTTCAGTCATTGGAAAAAGGAACTTAACCCTAAATCAGGGACGTCCAACGTCGGTCTGGAGGTTTTAGATGTTTCCCTGCTTCAACACACCAGGGGGGTACAAGCTGCTGGATCAGGAGTTCACTTAGTTTCTCACTCACTGCTTCTGTGTTTTGCTCATTTGAAGACCCAAGAAGAACCAGATGATGTTTATTATGTCCTGATACTGAAACTTTAAAACTGAGAGACGGGCTGAGTTCGAAACCGCATACTACATACTACATACTGCATACTACATACTACATACTACATACTACATACTACATACTACATACTACATACTACATACTCATCGATCAGACAGTATGCAGAGCGTTTACCCACAATGCATTTCGCTCCTGCCCGAGCCAAAATCAGCCGGCCTGAAGCTGATTTCTCTTAAGCTCTAAACTCTGTAAACTTTAGCAACATTTGAAACATTTTCAGGTGAGAAAGTAGTCGTTTAGATCCCCAACGTGTTCCTAAAGCTACTAAAGCTAGCCGCAGTGAGCAACGCACTTCCGGTTATCTTCACAAAATAAAATACCCGTTGCCTTTTATCATAGGGAAAGCCATTACAATACAATTGGTGCTTTTGTTTTGAAAACAGGAAGTGAACCTACCCTCGTTGTAGCTAGCTTGAAACTGACGTTTTGACAGGAAATGACGATCGGCGACGTCACGTTACGTTGCATCTTGGGTAGTTTGAGTATGAGTAGTAACCTCATGATGCATACCCAGCATTTCAGAGAATCTAGTCTGCATCCGGGAACTTCTCGCTTACTCAAACTCGCTTACTAACTCAAAAAGTTAGTAGGAGTAGTAGGAGAAGTATGCGGTTTCGAACACAGCCAGAGTCTTTCCTTAAACTGCGTTAACATGCAAAGAGCCCACAGAGACCGGTGAGGGGGGGTGTTATTACTTCTGCTTTAAACTGGGACTGATGCGCAGACAGCAGGATCGACCTTGAAATAAGACTTTAATGTCTCTGTGGTCTGAGTTTAGTGGGCAGTAAACGCAGATCTCTGTACTTTTGATGAAGCCAGCATCTAATAAAGTCTTTTTACGCCGGTGATCACAGGCAGGAGTGGAACTTTTAAACCATATTTAACAGTTTCTTCACTGTGTAAACTGGCAGTAAACACTTCATTTTCAGCAGTGAGGTCTGTTTGAACGTCTCTGTTGTTCCTGTAAACTCTCACGGAGGAGCTCGTCCGTTTAACTCGCTGCTGATTTAAATCTGATTCTCCTGTTTTCCTGGATTGAGTTTGACCATAAAACAGTGTATTTTCCTTTCTCGGGCCTCGGACATGATGAGTTTTCTGCCCTCCAACATCCGGTTTATGGGTGGAACATGTGAAGAGTTTCCCTGGTTGAACATGACGTTCTGCAGCTTTATGATTTAAAGTCAAACGTGCAGACTCCACAGATAAAAGAGCTGTTTTTCAGACGTATAATGGCTGCCGTCCGTGATTGAATATCTAATCTAAAACTGATTGTTCCAAACAGATGGCTGAGAAAACTCAAGGTGAAGGTTGGAAGCTGTTTCAGATCTTTAGAACACATTATATGATTTTCATTAGGAGTCATTACGTCTGCCCAGGTGTTATTGAACTGTTGATGGATTGACCAAACTTCCATTTCTCTTGTCTTCAGCAGCTGTGGGGGGAATGTTTCAGTCTGCGGTCAGACTGAACTCCTAACTTCAGTTTGACGACCTTTAGCTATTAAACGGTTTGCTTTGGACACGATTGGATTGGTTTGCTGGAGTTCTACCTCCTGTAAAGGTAAAGTTCAGTTCCCATTGCACATCAGCCCCTTCACTGTCCATTTTTAAAACTCATCTTAAAACTAATTTTTATTCCCTGGCTTTTAACCCAGCATGAGACTCTGTTTCTGTTATTGTTTTATTGTTTTTATTGTTTTAATATTGTTGTTGTTTATTGTTGTTTTTGCATTGTTCTTGTGTTTTATGCCTGTACAGCACTTTGTTTCAGCCACGGCTGTGTTAAAGGGCGTTATAAACAAAGTTGAGTTGAGTTGAGTTCATTTAAATTATATTTACTTTAAAAAAAAATTACAATTATTTTTTTTAAATGAAAAAATATATAAATATTTGAGGGCTTTTGTGCCTTTAATGGAAAGTTCAGAGAGACAGGAAGCAGGGGGCAAAGAGAGGGGGAACGACACGCAGCACAGGGGCGTCCGATTGCCACAAACCACCCCTGTTTTGTTATTTATTTTATTATTGTAAAAGTCTGTTGCTCACAGGCTTTTATTTTGTAAAAGTCTGTTGCTGTCTGCTGTGGAACAGGAAAAGAAAGTAATCGGCGGATCCACCAAACATGGAGAAGGGTACGGAACTTTTACTCGGCCATTTTCATTTTAAAGTTCTTCCAGACGGCGGAGTCGACAGAACCAAAGTCATCTGTAAACACTGCCAAGTTGAATTGTCTTCTCAGCGTAGTAGTTCCAGTCTAAAATATCACTTAAAGGCAAAACACACAACTGATAGCAGCAAGTCATTCAAGGAAACAGACAGTTGCACTGGAAAAAATGCCCCCCCAAAAATAAGTAAGAAAACAACAAATAAAAGATGTTTTTGCTTGAAATAAGCAAAAAAATCTGCCAATGGAACTAGTGAAAATCGGCTTGTCAAGATTTCTTGAAATAAAATGTGATATTTGGGACTTTTGAGATAAAAGTGATCTTGAAATTAGCTTAAAAACCTCTTCAAATGTAAAAAAAAAAAAGCTTGTTTCATATGATATGTGACTCAAAACAATTTGTTTTCAAGACTTTTTCATTTAACAAGATATTCCAGATGTATTGTCTTCAAACAAGTCCCTATATCTGGCTGAAATAGAACTTGTTAGGCAGTTGTGTCTTATATTAAGTGTAATGAGATATTTTGACTAGAAATGAGACAAATATACTTGGTAAGACTTAGATTTTTTCCAATGTAGAGCGAGGCTTCTACATAAAGATGCTGATGTTAAAAGTGTGTTTGCATCTGCTTCTGCCCAGTTTTCCAAGGCAAAGGTGAAGCCACACTCTTAGGAAATAAAGTACAGAATTGTACCTTTAGGGGTACGATGGCTTGTCACTGGGGCAGTAGCCTCAGAAGGTATAGTTTTGTACCCTTGTGGTTTGTACCTTACAGAGACCAATCTTGTACCTCTGGTGGCGATTTTGTACCCTTATACTGAAGTAGCCTAACACAGACTGTCTATTGTACCCCAGCATGTAGAAAAAAAGGTACATATAGGTACATTTTACCACTTGAGTGCATATATTTACTATTTGGACCCTCATAAAGGTACATATAGGTACCTTTAGGTCCAATAATTAACCCTAGGGGGTACATTAGTATAGATTGTACTGTGGACGGAGGCTGGTGGGTTTCCCCCCCGATGCTCAGAGTGCTGCTCGGTATCAGCAGAGCGGAGGAACGTGGAAATGTGGCACAGCTGTCCTCTGTGGGATTTGTCAAAGAACTTCTTTTGATTGTCTCTCCTTTCTTCTTTGTCTTTTTTCCTCTCCTTCTTCTTCCTTCTGTCTTCCTCTTCCTTCACCTTCAAGCTCACTGTCACCTCCCCCCCCCCCTCTTGCAGCTCATCAGCTGCATGCCCCAGCACACCTAACACCACCCATCCAGCCTTCATGAGGAGGTGGATGGATGGGGGGAGGGTTGCGATCGCCCCTGTTTATGCAATCCCCCTTGTTTTGAAGTGACAGGCCAGGGATAGATATGCAATATTAAAGAGAGGCCTTATGAATTTTTGACATCTAATTAGTTGCTTCCCCGTTAACATATCGTTGCTCGCGGGGGCATAGAGAGCTCCACCGGGGCCCCTCTGAAGTACAGGGCAGAAAAAAAGGGGGCCCGCTGCCACCTCTAATGTATTCTCTTCTAATGTAAGTGGTAATCATAGCACTAAGGTTAATTAATGGCCCTCCGAAGCCCTGCTTTCCACAGAATACCAGGCCTGTGGAGCCACCCGAGCACCAATTAGAGGCTTTTTTCTGCCCACCGCTTCAAATGTTAACGGCCACGGTTTCAGGGCCGCAGAGCGACGGGGAAGAGGAGGTGAAGCGCTGAGGCGACTGTCGTTAACGCTTTATGGCTTCAGAGGCCGGCCGAGTGGTTGTGGCACCGAGAGCCACAACCAGTCGTACCACTTCCTGCCGTCCTGCACAAAACCGCCATCATTTACCTGTGGGGGGTTCTGGATCGATATCATCGACTCAGCCAGCAGATCTGTGGGATTCAAATGTTTTATGTTCATGTTTGCTCACACAATCAAACATGATTGCACAGAAGCTGACGCGCTCCACAAAGACGCGTTTATCGATCGTCCTTCGTGCTTATGAAAAGATGCTCAGAACAGGAGGAGCTGCGTTAGCTGGAGGAGCTCATCATAAGAAATTGCTTTTAAAAAAGTGGTTTAAATGCAGCCGACAGAGGCAGAGACTGCCTAACACTTCTAAAACTGGTGGATCCTCCACTTCCACAGTTAAATTCGTGCTTTTATCACCACAGAACTTCCAAATATGAATGCAAAGTTTGTCATCGAGGCATCTTACGATGGATTCCTCCGGCCAAACCTGGGACTGTTGGAGTCTCGTCTCACTCCTCGCTCTTCACATCTTCATGTTTCAACGACTTCTGAAGAGCATCATGACAGCGTTGGTGCTAGGGTTACATAGGGTTAGGGTTAGGGTTACCTAGGCTTAGGGTTAGGGTTAGAGTTACCTAGGGTTAGGGTTACCTAGGCTTGAGACAACTTGAGAGACTTTATTAATCCCCAATGGGGAAATTAAACAGTCCATCATAAAAACACACAAAGAAGGGTTAGGGTTACCTAGGCTTAGGTTTAGGGTTACCTAGAGTTACCTAGGCCTAGGTTTAGGGTTAGGGTTACCTAGGGTTAGGGTTACCTAGGGTTACCTAGGGTTAGGGTTACCTAGGGTTACCTAGGCCTAGGGTTAGGGTTACCTAGGCTTATGGTTAGGGTTAGGGTTACCTAGGGTTAGGGTTAGGGTTACCTACGGTTACCTAGGCTTATGGTTAGGGTTAGGGTTAGGGTTACCTAGGGTTAGGGTTAGGGTTACCTAGGGTTAGGGTTAGGGTTACGGATACCTAGATTTCGGGTTACCTAGACTTATGGTTAGGGTTGGGGTTAGGGTTACCTAGGCCTAGGGTTACCTATGGTTAGGGTTAGAGTTACCTAGGGTTACGGATACCTAGGTTTAGGGTTACCTAGGGTTAGGGTTAAAGGGACAGTTCGCCTCTTTTGACATGAAGCTGTATGACATCCCATATCAGCAACAACATTCATGAACATTTTCTTACCCCCTGCTGCGTCCTGTGAGCCGAGTTCCAGCCATTAAACATTTTAATCATTGCCCAGCCCTAATTTAGAGCCATCAGGGAGTTACAGAGTAAGGAAAACTCCAGAGGAAAGTGTGGAGGTTCCACGTTAACTCGCCACCAAAGCAGAACCTCGGTGCTGTGAATGCTTCTGCTTCTGCACAGCTGCACAGAGCTCTGTGTAACACTGGGTAAACACAGGTTAAAAGGAAAGTGGCCGTGCACACACATGCACACAGCCTGTCAGTCAAAGCTCAGCTCAGAGCTCACATAATGATGAAGTGACCAAAGCAGAGTGTGTTGACGTGCATGTGGACCCTCCGCTCCACTTTGAACTGAGAATGTCAGCGACTCCGCCGGCCTGTCGTCTTCCCCTCTCTCCTCTGATGTTGCCCCTCTCTGTCTCCTTCCACAGGCCTCTGTGTCTCCCAGCCTCCCGGCTTTGTTCATATTTGATTCTCAGACTGTCGGTGCTGCTATACAACGCTGAAATATGAAATTAAAACTGAGAACTTTTCGTCTAAATGTAGAATCGACCGTTCTTAAATGACCAAAAATAACCTTTTTGATTCAGCTCGGCTGTGACTGAATCCGTTGGTGAAACTTTGGGCATCTTTTTTTTTCTAAAAAACACACGAGACGTACAAAGAGTGATGGAAAAGTCGTAATGAAACACAGAAAACATCAAACCTTCCCCATTCTCTGCTGAACTTTGGCAGCATTCAATTCAATTCAATTAAGTTTTATTTATATAGCGGCAAATACAACAAATGTCATCTCAAGGCACTTAGATAATAAAGTCCAATTCAAGCCAGTTGGAATTCAATTCATTGTAATTAGAATTATTTATAAAATACTCCAATGACTTTAGAGCTTGGAGCGCTGGGAGAGATCATCAGCAATCACGCCATAACATTATGACCACTAAACAGCTGAAGTGCACGCCATCGATTACCTGTCAGTTGGTGGGATATAAAGAAATAAACAAAATGATTCCTATGAAAACAGCTGGAGAGACAAAAAGCTAAATCCCATTTGGAGCAGCAAACCCATCTGTTTTTGCATTTTTTGTTGTTACAATTGGCAGCTCTGAATCTGAGCGAGTGGCCATGACTTGTGGAGTCCCCCAGGGGTCAATTCTTGGACCTCTTCTGTTTAACTTGTATATGTTCCCTTTGGGTCAGATATTGCAGAACTTTAACATCAATTATCACAGTTTATGCAGACGATACACAACTTTATGTGTCTCTGTCACCATGGCGACTGCAGCCCAGCAGACGTACTGTGTCAGTGTCTGGAGGAAGTAAACACCTGGATGAGAGAGAATTTTCTACAATTAAATGAAGACCAAACTGAGATCATTCTGTTTGGGAGCAAAGAGAAGAGGGTCAGCGTTACGTCACGTGACTCCGGTTGATCGACGGCTGACTGGACGGCGTTAATGGGAAAACCAAAGGTAATAATGTGGAGTCATCATGGATCATCATCATGGTGAAAGACCAAAGAAGCCATCAGGTGCCCAGTTTAGAAAGAGAAGAAGAGAAGAAGAGGAGAAACGGGCAGAAGATAAAGGGATGCAGATTTCTATCAGTGACCTGAGGGACGTAGGCTACAGGCTATCTGTTAGCCTCTTGCTAACATGTTGCTGTTAGCCACGACTGTGTTTGATTTTTAGTTTTGCTGAACTGGAATCAGAATTGAGGCATCATGTCATGCAGATAATTTCACCCAAAGGCAACCTGGTCTGGTTTGTGTTTGCAACACAACAAGAAGTCCTGACTGTGGATTAGTTTTATTGTCATATCTGTGGGGTTTTTGCCACGTTTTTAGTTTCTGTTTAAGGCCCCGTTTACACGATAGGAAGACACAGATATTTTCCTGCGGTTTGGCCTCTCATTTACACCAAAACTCCGTTTTTATCACAGAAAACGATTATTTCTAAAACCTTCGGCCAAAGTGGAGATTTCTGATAACGCCGGTTATGTGTTGCCGTGTCAACTGGGAGAAACAGCGTTTTAGGTTCTTAAACGTCACATTATGCGCCAGAAAATGCTTAACGTCATGCAAGCGCCTTGTGTTTACAGTTTGTTTGGCTACTGATCAGGATTATCATGGATGATGTTAAAGTTCTACTAATTTTTACGTTTGTGCAAACGATTCTGGCCTTATTGCATTTGCCAAACCTGCTCGCACAGTTCAAAATAGAGGAGCACCACTCTTCCGTGGCCGCTCCTGCGTCCAGTGTCCATTGACTGTCTATATTTCCCTCTTATTGCCTTCAGTTTTGTTGTGATATTTGCTCGCGTTATCTCCTCCTTCACATGAGGAAAGTCCTCGATTCTGAGGATTTTGATTGGCTTGCATGGCTTTATTACTTTACCTACACTGCCATATCTTAGTTTAGTTAAGTTTTAGGTTCAGGTCTTGTTTTTAGTTTTGCCATGATATGCCACCTTTTTCCTCAGTCTTTCTCCTGCCCTGCCATCAGCTTAACTTCCCTCACCTGTGTTTTCCCCATCAGCTGCACTCACTCACCAATCACCCTCAGTATTTAGTTTCCAGGGCTATGTTCAAAACCGCCTACTACATACTACATACTAGCAAACGGCATACTCATCGATCAGACAGTATGCAGAGCGTTTACCCACAATGCATTTCGTTCCTGCCCGAGCCTGAAGCTGATTTCTCTTAAGCTCTAAACTCTGTAAACTTTAGCAACATTTGAAACATTTTCAGGCGAGAAAGTAGTCGTTTAGATCCCCAACGTGTTGAAAACCTGACAAAATACCGGCTGTTTACCATTTTGTTCCCACGAATTCGGCGCTACTAAAGCTAGCCGCAGTGAGCAACGCACTTCCTGTTATTTTCACAAAATAAAATACCCGTTGCCTTTTATCATAGGGAAAGCCATTACCATACAATTGGTGCTTTTGTTTTGAAAACAGGAAGTGAACCTACCCTCGTTGTAGCTAGCTTGAAACTGCCGTTTTGACAGGAAATGACGATCGGCGACGTCACGTTACGTTGCATCTTGGGTAGTTTGAGTATGAGTAGTGACCTCATGATGCATACCCAACATTTCAGAGAATCTAGTATGCATCCGGGAACTTAAAAAAAGTTAAAGTTAGTAGTAGTGGTGGGAGCAGTAGGCGGTTTCGAACACAGCCACTCTGTTCATTTCACTGATTTATTCAGATCTCTAGAAGCATGTCTCCAACATACCACGACCCGATGAAACCAGTATCGTAATAAAACCCAACCGACCCCATTAGCTGGTTCTCCAAACGGCTCCATGGGTTTGGTTCAGCTGTGATGGCCATTGCTCCTCATACTGCAGCAGATACCCACACGACTGATTTCTCTTTAATAAACAAATTCTGACCCTCTCAAGCCACCCACACACAAGCAGAACACACCCCATCCCAGACAGCTCCTCACTGCGATCAATTAACTGATTATCTCCTGCGCTGTCTGGCTATTAATCACCCCGTATCAGGGCCGATCAGCGGATGTCTATCAGGTCCTCATACACTTTAAAATGTGTGTTTGATGGCTGAACGAACACTCACACATGCTGAAAAAGTTCACCAACGGGCCTCTTTCTGCTGTTTTATGAGCATCTTTTGAGTTTGCTGCAGATTTTCTGCTGCAGATTTTCTGCTGCAGATTTTCTGCTGCAGATTTTCTGCTGCAGATTTTCTGCTGCAGATTTTCTGCTGCAGATTTTCTGCTGCAGATTTTCTGCTGCAGATTTTCTGCTGCAGATTTTCTGCTGCAGATTCTGCGTAATCTTCAGAAGAACCAGAGGAGTAGATGTTTGAGTAAAAGCACTTCAGATGGAGACCGTCCTACCCCTAAAACATGCCAATGTGGTGTTTTGTTTTTTTTGTATGGAGGGTAGGAACCGCGTCCATGACGGTGACGGTTAAGAAAACAGCTTCAGCACTCATAACAGGATCATTTCTCTGGAGCATCACCATATCATGTCCAACACTTTGCCATTCTTCACAACATCCAGAAGGTGACCAGAGAACTTTACAGTGAAGATAACACAGCGGTAAAAACATTAAAAGCACATAAAATAGAAAACATATTGTGTAAAAGCAGATGTCAGAGCGCCACAGTAGTTCTAGGCATTAAACGCTAAGTTACTTCTGAGGTGTATTGATCTGAAGACCTCAATGTCCTTTCGTGTTTACAAAGAGTAAGAACTCGGGCTGGGCGAGTTAACTCGTTATTATCGCGTTAACTCGTTAATTATTTAGCGCTGATAAATATTTTATCACGCGTTAACATATTTTTATTGTAACATCATACTTCTGTGATGGCATGGACAGGTAAGAATATATCCATGGTCTTCAGCCACAGTTCCTGAAGCCCATCCATGTGTGTGATGTAGTACATGCACATCATGATCACATCTGTGTCCATCGCAACCACTACAGCCCGTTTGTGGTGCAGAATTTGTAGAGTATGCACTGTGAGCAAACATCCTGGTATCTATATAATAATGCATTTATTGACAGCTTACCAAACCCACTAACAATTTGTGGAAAATTGTAATTTTCCAACATTTTCTATCAAAAACAGAAGGGTACATCCACTAAAATGGCGGGGAAGTATGATGTTGCAGCTTCAGATCTTACATCAGCAGTGAAATCATCACAGATCCAATGATTTTGGTTGGATTTTTCCATTTTTTTCTGTGGAATGAGCATACTGTTTGGTGAACAGAACGGCATATTGACTGATGTCATAATTTGGGGGACTAATTGATTGCCAATGAAGTAAAGATGAAAATATTGGAAAAAAGTGAAAAAAACACCTGATTTCTTTGCATTAAATTGAGCCAAAATCATGTAGAAATGTATTTTAAGAGTTATAATTTAATTGGATGTTGTCTCCACATGTATTCTGTGCTTCTGGAATGCATATATTGACCCAACCCACTGAGGATTTGTGGAAAATTGTAATTTTCCAACATTTTCAATCAAAAACTGAAGGGTACATACACTAAAATGGCCACAATTTGTTTCTGTCATGTTTCCGGCAGAGCAGACCCTCTGATTATTGCTTCTTAGGGTCAAAGTGAACATAAAAAGCACAAATAAAAAGTATGGCAGACCATGTCAGGTTCATCCCAATGACTTTAAAGCCATTTAAAACACACACTGTCACTATGGAATGAAAATACTGTTGAATTAGGGCATTTGGTGCACATTTAACACAGATTACAAAGTGCAGTCAGTGGCCTGTGGTTTGGTGGTGGAGCTGAGAGGAGTTCAGCAGGTTGGGGGGGCTCTTCGCCTCCTTGTCGGTGGGTTACATCACCTCAGATGCAGCTCTATTAATGTAATCTGTTTCCTGAACACTCACCTCATTGAATGCGTTCGCCTCTTTCTGCCATAATATTCTTTTTTTGTTATTCCATCTCTTTTTTTTTTTTCAATTAGAGTCAATTGACCTGACAGAATTGCCGGCAATTAAGTGATTTTTGTAATGGTCCTGGGCTAATTTGCCTCGGCTTGTCAGCTGTATTTTATGTCACCAACCCCCCACCTCGCTTACTCTCTCTGGCACATAATAGCTTATAATTTCAAAATCTTTACCCTCCGCTTCCTTCTCAATAAATCGCAATTACAGGAAGTTGTTAGAGATGCCTCCACTCCGCCCGCGCAGCTTTACTTTGTGCCATCAGAGATATTCTTGTATTTTTCTGTGCGCATTGAGAGCGCGGCAGAGGAAATCTATTTGTTTGCAGAGCCTTAATGTAATCACACTTCATGCGTGTACAGCGAGTCCAACTCTCCTGGGCTCCGGCGCGCCGAGAAGTTTGCTCTCTCCACACTGCTCATTAAGAGCGGGATTCTCTGGCAGCTGGTCTTCGGATGCAATGCTTTTTTATTTCCTCCTGAACTGAGTTTTTTAAGGAGGTTTGGTTTTCCACAGATCTGTCGGTGGGTTTGGCGACACTTGGACACCAAATGACGGTGGTCACGCCCCTGCAGGGTCCGGCTGCAGCTTTGGAGCAGCAGGTCGGGGAAGGAGGGTTTTTTTTCCACCTCTCCATCCTCTCAAACCCGCTGCCACGCTTCAAGTCTCCTCATAAAATATGCAAATGAAGCTGAGATGAAATACCTTTCTGCTCACATGAATGCCTCCCACACACACTCACACACCCATCTCACCCCAACACTAATCATCTCTGTATGTAATAACTCCAGAGCTGAGCATCTGCTTGCCTCCATAACACTCCACCATCCCCTCCCCCCCCCATTCTCCAACGCAGGCTTGGGCCGTAATGACTTAGCACTTAAAAGCAAATAGATGCCAGGGGACAGAGTCACGCACATGATGCCACCATCACAGCCCAGGATGCCCAACTCTGGCTACTGCAGATAAATCAGAGGGACTGAGCCCCATCGACCCCAGAGAGGCTGGTGGTCCTGGGATAAATGTCTGTGAACAAGCAGAGGTACTCAAGTAAAAGTACTGTTACTTCAGAATAATATGACTCAAGTAAAAGTAAAAAGTATTCATCCAAATAATTACTTGAGTAAGAGTAAAAAAGTGCTCGGTGAAAAAACTACTCAAGTACTGAGTAACTGTTGAGAAACGTCTGATTTATTTGTTAACACAAGCATTCAATCAGACAGACAAAAATACTAAATAATCATCTTTAGGCAAATTAGAGTTCATACAATTGATAAAATAAATTAAAATGAATGAATTAATTACAAAATAACTTAAATTAAAATAATCCAGGTAAATTCAAGTACTTCAATAAAACATAAAAGAGACTTAGGAAATGTTTAAAACATATGTAACCCATATGTAACCTAAAAAACAAACATTCACCTATCCATGGGGAAAAACGAGTTTAGGAAACTTAGCGCTACATGTTTCCTCAAGTTAGATGTTGAGTTTCTGCTGAAATGTGCGTTTGTTTTGGTTGACACAGAAGACACATAATGTAGCTGCTGTTTCTCACTCTTTGTAAGGTAAACATGCTTTCAGTATGAGGCCTCGTCTGCGTCTTCATTTCCCACCGTTGGTTCTGACATTTTTCATCTGTTTCTTTGTTTGTTTGCTACGACTGCTAATGCTAAAGCTAACCCGTCCCGCCGCTGAGATCGAGTACGGTCACGTGACCAGACTGCACGGCTGCGTCTGATTGGTGGAACACAGTCAGGTGGTAGAGCCTTTGGTGGAAGTCACTGGCTGTGTTCCAAACCGCCTACTTCTACTACTCATACTAACTTTCTGAGTTAGTATGCGAGTTTGAGTAAGCGAGAAGTTCCCGGATGCATACTAGATTCTCCTAAATGTTGGGTATGCATCATGAGGTTACTACTCATACTCAAACTACCCAAGATGCAACGTAACGTGAAGTCGCCGATCGTCATTTCCTGTCAAAACGGCAGTTTCAAGCTAGCTACAACGAGGGTAGGTTCACTTCCTGTTTTCAAAACAAAAGCACCGATTGTATGGTAATGGCTTTCCCTATGATAAAAGGCAACGGGTATTTTATTTTGTGAAAATAACAGGAAGTGCGTTGCTCACTGCGGCTAGCTTTAGTAGCGCCGAATTCGTGGGAACAAAATTGTAAACAGCCGGTATTTTGTCAGGTTTTCAACACGTTGGGGATCTAAACGACTACTTTCTCACCTGAAAATGTTTCAAATGTTGCTAAAGTTTACAGAGTTTAGAGCTTAAGAGAAATCAGCTTCAGGCCGGCTGATTTCGGCTCGGGCAGGAGCGAAATGCATTGTGGGTAAACGCTCTGTATACTGTCTGATCGATGAGTATGTAGTATGTAGTATGTAGTATGCGGTTTCGAACACAGTCTCTCTCTGTCAGAATAAAACATTAAAATGAGGCGTACGCGGGGGGATAAAAATAATGAGGCGTAGAATACCAAAGAGGTAAGAAGAAAAGTAACCAGCTCATTGTAGCCTAATGTAGCGGAGTAAGAGGACAGTTTCTGCTGCACACATCTACTCAAGTAAAAGTAAAAAGTATAGAGATTTAAAACTACTCCTAGAAGTTTTTCAGAAACTTACTCAAGTAAATGTGACTGGTTACCACCCACCTCTGTTAACGAGCTTTGGTGTCAGCAGCAGGATGTAAAGGAAGTAAAGAAGAAGTGTCGGCGAACAGGAAACAATGGGTTGCATCCAATTATCAGGTGAATATTGGCTGCTGTCTCAGTGTTTGTGTGTCTGCAGCGTCACGCTGACACCAGCTCTCTGCGCCTGAAACTCGGCGTCTTCGTGTCACCTGGGCTGCGGAGGTGGCTGATCAGTGGGTATTTTGCTGCTTGCAGACTCTATTACTTCAAACAATCTGGTTCCAGTGAGCATAAGTGCACAGATTCTGGGCTGTAATGGCGCTGCGTGCTGTGCTTAATACGGTCTGAAATGAATAGCCCCCGCTAACGGTCTCATAGCCATTATAAGCAGGACGTAAATGATCATCTGGGAGGATGAACCCACTGATAGCATTTGTGAATTATTGTAATAACATTTTTTAGTTTGCCTAAATCATTCTAATGAGATGTGCTGCTAATAGATTCAGTTTGGAGCTGAAATAAAACCTTGTTTCAGCCAGGATGTCAGAAATATGGCGTCTCACCCAACTCCATCTGAACCACACTGGAAAAAATGCCCCTCCTAAAATAAGTAAAAAAAACAACAAATAAAAGACGTTTTTGCTTGAAATAAGCAAAAAAATCTGCCAATGGAACCAGTGAAAATCGGCTTGTCAAGATTTCTTGAAATAAGATGTGATATTTAGGACTTTTGAGATAAAAGTGATCTTGAAATTAGCTTAAAAACCTCTTCAAATGTAAAAAAAAAGCTTGTTTCATGTGATATGTGACTCAAAACAATTTGTTTTCAAGACTTTTTCATTTAACAAGATATTCCAGATGTATTGTCTTCAAACAAGTCCCTATATCTGGCTGAAATAGAACTTGTTAGGCAGTTGTGTCTTATATTAAGTGTAATGAGATACTCAATGAGACAAATATACTTGGTAAGACTTTGATTTTTTCCAGTGCACGCAGGGATTCCTCCAACCAGCAGATCGTTTTGTTGTTGTTGTCGTTGATCGAAACATTTTATTTTCTAAGGATACAACCACCCACACACTCACAAATGGACTCGAGAGGGAAAAAGAGACGGATACATACATTCAGAGGGATCAACAGATAAATTATTCACAGCGATATGACAGCAGATGTTTGGGAGGCCGTGATTCGGCGGTGGTCTGCGCTGCAACTTTTGATCAGAAATTCAAAAACGGGCCCTGCGTGGCCGACAGACGGCTCTCATCTCCCTCCTTCTGCCGGCTTCTCATCCCGGATATTTCTGAGGCCGTTTGTTTTTCGTGGGAGAAGCTGCAGACCAGAGAAGCCGATCGTATTAACAGAAGGTGTGACATTAAAACCAAGTAATGAGCCGGCCTCTCTTATTCTAACACAGGCAGAGAAACGGAGGGCCAAACACATTCCAAATCGCTTTCAAGGGAGACTTTTTTTCCATTTTTGTTGGGTTACCATGAATATTAATGAGCTAAATGATGGTTTTCAAAGTTTATGTTGTCTGGAGTTGCATTATTATTGGTCTACAGCAAGAAAAAGGTTCAGCTTGGATCAGTTTACATCAAACAGATTATGATGTTTACACTGAAAAACTCCCTTTAATAGCAATTTACCACCAGAGTTGTGTTTAAACTGTCGAAAACAGGGAAACACGGTAAAATAAGGTGGTCAAATTCTGTGTTTTTAATTCTATTTAATTTAATATTATTTGGAAAGCACCAACATCTGAAGACACTTCAGATAGAAACTCTCTCTGATCCAATCCCCCGTCCTGAGCTGCACGAGGCGACTGTGGGGAGAAAAAACTCCCTTTGAACAGGAAGAAACCTCCATCAGAACCAGAACCAGAACCAGGAAGAAAGAAACCTCCATCAGAACCAGAACCAGAACCAGGAAGAAAGAAACCTCCATCAGAACCAGAACCAGAACCAGGAAGAAAGAAACCTCCATCAGAACCAGAACCAGAACCAGGAAGCAAGAAACCTCCATCAGGACCAGAACCAGGAACCATCTGCCTGGACCAGCTGGGGGCTGAGAGGACAGGAAGGAGGGGACAACAAACACTGTAACACCAGGCCAGGGACACCTGCTGAGAGAGCGAAACACAGTTAATGACAACAATGATGTCACACGTACATGGAGAGGTGCATCATGGGAGCTCTGATCTTTTGTGATCAAAGGGCTACAACCCAGCGACTGCTCTGACCTTCAGAGGAAAAGTCCGCGTCCAACAACATGAAGCAGCAGCATCATGTCCTCAAACCCAACCGTCCTCAGCAGGAAGATACAAAAAGAAACTTTCATCAAATGGAGGTATTTCAGACATCTTTACGTTCTCCGTGGTCAGAGCATCGTGTTCCAGTGTTTCTGTAAATATCAAGAAAATCAAGATACTGTTGGAAAAAAAGTAGGGCAGGGCAACGATTAAAATGTTTAATCTAATTAATCACATGATTTTCCTGATTAATCGCGATTAATCTCATTTGTACGCAGAATCCAAAAATGAATCCAAAAGTAGCGTATAGCTTTTAGCATTTAGCTTTATTTTAAATGTGCTGCCATATGAATGAAAGTGCCATAACATTTGTTGTGCAAACACACTTTTAACATCAGCATCTTTCTGTAGTTTTTATGTAGAAGCCTCGCTCCACTGTCTGTTTCCTTGAATGACTTGCTGCTATCAGTTGTGTGTTTTGCCTTTAAGTGATATTTTAGACTGGAACTACTACGCTGAGAAGACAATTCAACTTGGCAGTGTTTACAGATGACTTTGGTTCTGTCGACTCCGCCGTCTGGAAGAACTTTAACATGAAAATGGCCGAGTAAAAGTTCCGTACCCTTCTCCATGTTTGGTGGATCCGCCGATTACTTTCTTTTCCTGTTCCACAGCAGACAGCAGCAGACTTTTACAAAATAAAAGCCTGTGAGCAGCAGACTTTTACAAAATAAAAGCCTGTGAGCAACAGACTTTTACAAAATAAAAGCCAAAATAAAAACCTGGTTTGAGTCCCGCATCGGACGGCCCTGTGCTGCGTGTTGTTCCCCCTCTCTCTGTCCCCCGCTTCCTGTCTCTCTGAACTTTCCATTAAAGGCCCTTAAAAAACAAATAAATCCACAAACATTAAATCGTCTTTGGAATTTCAGTCATATAAATGTTTTAAACGTATAGACAGCTTATGTCTTTAATGGGTGCTCCACTTGTTAAAGAGGCTGAGGGAGATTTTACTCGATGAAACAACATAATTATGATCCTCTGGCTGCTTTTCCATCGGTCAAACCTATGAGCTGCTCCCACCCAACACCTTCAGCTTCTGCATGAACCCAACAGCGTCTGAGCAGAGATCCAGCGGGCAGCACACCGAAGCAGAGAAACAAACAAAATATATTTATATATATTTGTAGAGATCCAACAAAAGTCAGCTGATCTACACTGGAAAAAAAATGCCCTTCAAAAATAAGTAAAAAAACAACAAATAAAAGACGTTTTTGCTTGAAATAAGCAAAAAAATCTGCCAATGGAACTAGTGAAAATCGGCTTGTCAAGATTTCTTGAAATAAGATGTGATATTTAGGACTTTTGAGTTTAAAAGTGATCTTGAAATTTGCTTAAAAACCTCTTCAAATGAAAAAAAGCTTGTTTCATATGAAATCCGACTCAAAACTATTTGTTTTCAAGACTTTTTCATTTAACAAGATATTCCAGATGTATTGTCTTCAAACAAGTCCCTATATCTGGCTGAAATAGAGCTTATTTTTGGAGGGGCATTTTTTCCAGTGTGTTAATGCGCTGTAAAATGACTAAAACACAGTTATCCTACCGTCATGTACTGTAATCCAAAAAAACAGTATTATACTTTTTGATAAATAACAGTAGTTGCACTGTAAAATAACAGGGAATTATTTTACAGGGAAGTTCTTTACAGTGCAGCACGGATGTATTCGGGGAGGCAGGGGCTTCTGCAGAGGCTGGGCTCTGAGCAGGGATGTTTTCTGGTCCTCCATCTGAGCCCCATCATGGCTGGAGTTGGGCCCCAGCAGCCAGCGCTGACACCCGGGTCCCTCGGAGCAGAAAGCTAATACTGCGACAGATGTGCAGCCTCCCGGCCATGCAGAACCTCTCCTCCCTGACATCCCCCCCCTCCTCCTCAGATTGAGCTCTTCCTCTGCTGTGATGAAGCTGTTTCAAACACAGACTTCTGACCAGGATGTAGTTTAAAGAGATCGTTTTTAAAAAGTGGAACAACAGAAAAACAGAAAATGCTGAGACGGCACCGTGTCTGGATTTAAAAGAATATGCAAATAAAGCTTTTTGGCGAAGCTGCAGGAGGTCTCGCTCAACATGTTTATGAGGTGTTTACAAAGATTTACAAAGAGACGTTTGTTTTTTATTATTTGTTTTTATTATTATTTTTTGGGGCTTTTGTGCCTTTAATGGAAAGTTCAGAGAGACAGGAAGCAGGGGGCAGAGAGAGGGGGAACAACACGCAGCACAGGGCCGTCCGATGCGGGACTCAAACCGGGTTTTTATTTTGGCTTTTATTTTGTAAAAGTCTGTTGTTCACAGGCTTTTATTTTGTAAAAGTCTGCTGCTGTCTGCTGTGGAACCGGAAAAGAAAGTAATCGGCGGATCCACCAAACCTGGAGAAGGGTACGGAACTTTTACTCGGCCATTTTCATGTTAAAGTTCTTCCAGACGGCGGAGTCGACAGAACCAAAGTCATCTGTAAACACTGCCAAGTTGAATTGTCTTCTCAGCGTAGTAGTTCCAGTCTAAAATATCACTTAAAGGCAAAACACACAACTGATAGCAGCAAGTCATTCAAGGAAACAGACAGTGGAGCGAGGCTTCTACATAAAAACTACAGAAAGATGCTGATGTTAAAAGTGTGTTTGCACAACAAATGTTATGGCACTTTCATTCATATGGCAGCACATTTAAAATAAAGCTAAATGCTAAAAGCTATACACTACTTTTGGATTCATTTTTGGATTCTGCGTACAAATGCGATTAATCGTGATTAATCAGGGAAATCATGTGATTAATTAGATTAAAGATTTTAATCGTTGCCCAGCCCTAGTTATTTTATGTTTGTTACAACAAATTCAAAATGATGCAAAAGGAAAGGTTTCCTGAAACTTTAGAGATGTCTCATGTCTCCTTTTTATCTTAAACTGGACTCCAGCTCTGTGGTCATAACGTCCCCGCGGCGCCACCTCAGCGCGCCCGTGAGCTTTTCCAAAAGGTTCCAGAACCTCAGCAGCACCGATCCTTCCTCCTCTCTCTCCTTGCTCGCTGTCTCTTTGTCTCTCGGCCTCCCTTCTGCACCCCTCCCATCCCCCCTTCCCTCATCTCTCCGCCTCCGTTCGCATCACGAGGCTCGGAGATTGACAGCCTCCCCAAAGAGTGAGAGCTGGAACAGATGGAATATGAATGGTTCAGTCGTGTATGAAAAAGGTGCCTGGCTGAAGGAAGTGGTGTAGGGGGACCCTCCATTGCAAGTTAAGTATGACTAAATCCCGTTACCCCCCCCCCCCCCAACACACACACACAATAATGAATGACGATCTTGGTATTGTTCCATGTAAAATATCCCACTTTGTGCTTTTTGGATGCAAAACAGTGAAGACTCAAAGACTGATGCTGTTCACAGGTTACTGTTCATTTACATTAGAGGAGATAACATGTTTTATCGTACACTGGAAAAAATCAAAGTCTTACCAAGTATATTTTTCTCATTTCTAGTCAAAATATCTCATTACACTTAATATAAGACACAACTGCCTAACAAGTTCTATTTATATAGATATAAACTGGAAAAAATGCCCCTCCAAAAATAAGTAAAAAAACAACAAATAAAAGACGTTTTTGCTTAAAATAAGCAAAAAAAATCTGCCAATGGAACTAGTGAAAATCGGCTTGTCGAGATTTCTTGAAATAAAATGTGATATTTAGGACTTTTGAGATAAAAGTGACCTTGAAATAAGCTTAAAAACCTCTTCAAATGAAAAAAGCTTGTTTCATGTGAAATCTGACTCAAAACAAGATTTTTTCACTTAACAAGATATTCCAGATGTATTGTATTAAAACAAGTCCCTATATCTGGCTGAAATAGAACTTGTTAGTCAGTTGTGTCTTATATTAAGTGTAATGAGATACTCAATGAGACAAATATACTTGGTAAGATTTAGATTTTTTCCAGTGTGTCCATGAACCGGCAGTTATTACCCACGGCTCTGATCCCGGTCTCCTGTGAGCGGCATCTAATCTCTAATGTCATTATGGTCACTTTGTCCGGGGAGCGGCCTTCAGGGCCTCGAATCAATAGAAGCTGTTTAGCAACTCGGTCTCCGAGGTCTTCTCCGGCCATACTGTGCAGATTAGTTCCATTCAACTTTGGCCAAAACTGACCCAGGAGTCCTTTGGCCCCTCGACTGGCAAACAGGCCTGTGGTCCCGTGAAGGAGCCCTGAGGGACCCCGGGGGTCGCTGAGCTGCTGTTTCCAGCGCTGAGCTCCAGCTGCTGTTGTTGTTGTTGCGTCTGATGCTGTTGTTGTTGTGGAGTGGAGCCGCCTCCCTCCCTCCCTCCATCCACTCCGACCTGCGGGGAATACAGAAGCCCGATGAATTAATGAAAATGAGTGAGATAATTAAACGCTGACACAGATCCTGGGAGGGTTTCAGAGGGACAGGAGGTCCGCGGGGGGCCTCGGCCCGCCTGATCCCCCCTTTCCTCCGTCCCCCTGGTCTCTGGATGCATGGCACGCAGATATGGCTTGATTGGCCTGCTGGGCACAGGGAAGAGAGGAGGGGGGGGTTGGTGAAGTTGGCACCCAGGGGAGGTGGAGGGAAAGGCAGGGATGGAGGGGGGTAGATTAAGCTCAGGCCTCACCTGTGGCCCCGGTGCCCCTCCCTGGATCCCTCCCCTGGCAGCCAGGTCACACTGCGTGGTCCAAACACCCCCCGCCGGGGGAGGAGAGGAGCAAAACAACAGCACGGAGGGGAAGGCGTGGAGCAGAGGATGGAGCAGATAAGGGAGATAGGGCAAGAACCATAGGAGCACTTCCAGGGATTATGGCCCCACGCTGGCCCACTGGGGCGCAGCCTTGATGGACGTCTGCCTGGCAAACGTTTGCCCTTTTGCCTGATGTGATGCCGGCGGACCGGCTCGACATCACCCACCCAGCAGCAGCCAGTGGTCACTCACCTGCGCTCGGTGTCGAGGCTTACATATATATATATATATATATATATATATATATATATATATATATATATATATATATATATAGATATATATATATATATATATATATATATATATATATATATATAGATATATATATATATATATAGATATATATATATATATATATATATATAGATATATATATATATATATATAGATATATATATATATATATAGATATATATATTTTGTTTTTTGTTTTTTTTATTTGTTTCTCTGCTTCGGTGTGCTGCCCGCTGGATTTCTGCTCAGACGCTGTTGGGTTCATGCAGAAGCTGAAGGTGTTGGGTGGCAGCAGCTCATAGGTTTGACCGATGGAAAAGCAGCCAGAGGATCATAATTATGTTGTTTCATCGAGTAAAATCTCCCTCAGCCTCTTTAGCAAGTGGAGCACTCATTGAAAACATAAGCTGTCTATAAGTTTAAAACATTTATATGACTGAAATTCCAAAGACGATTTAATGTTTGTGGATTTATTTATTTTTTTTAGGGCTGGGCGAGTTATCTCATTATTATCGCGTTAACTCGCTTATTATTTTACGCCCATAAATATTTTATCACGCATTAACGCAGTTTTTTAAATTTATTATAATTTTATTTTATTTTATTATTTTTTGGGGCTTTTGTGCCTTTAATGGAAAGTTCAGAGAGAAATGGAAGCAGGGGGCAGAGAGAGGGGGAACAACACGCAGCACAGGGCCGTCCGATGCGGGACTCAAACCGGGTTTTTATTTTGGCTTTTATTCTGTAAAAGTCTGTTGCTCACAGGCTTTTATTTTGTAAAAGTCTGCTGCTGTCTGCTGTGGAACAGGAAAAGAAAGTAATCGGCGGATCCACCAAACATGGAGAAGGGTACGGAACTTTTACTCGGCCATTTTCATGTTAAAGTTCTTCCAGACGGCGGAGTCGACAGAACCAAAGTCATCTGTAAACACTGCCAAGTTGAATTGTCTTCTCAGCGTAGTAGTTCCAGTCTAAAATATCACTTAAAGGCAAAACACACAACTGATAGCAGCAAGTCATTCAAGGAAACAGACAGTGGAGCGAGGCTTCTACATAAAAACTACAGAAAGATGCTGATGTTAAAAGTGTGTTTGCACAACAAATGTTATGGCACTTTCATTCATATGGCAGCACATTTAAAATAAAGCTAAATGCTAAAAGCTATACACTACTTTTGGATTCATTTTTGGATTCTGCGTACAAATGTGATTAATCGTGATTAATCAGAGAAATCATGTGATTAATTAGATTAAACATGTTAATCGTCTCCCAGCCCTAACTGAAATATTCACAGCTGAAAGGCCCTGAAAACGCTTTGAGAACAAACACATCAGGAATGCTGCTCCAGCTCTGAGAGACAAAGGTTGAGACTGAACTGTGAAGAAAAGCAAAGTTCTTTTAAATCCGAACTTTAACTGCATCAGTGTCACAGATTATTTCCTTTTGGAAGGATCAGCATCTCATTTCCTCTCATAAAAACAATCTCTGATGAAGCCACAAAAAGGGAAATCATTTGATTTGAGTTAAATGGTGAAATCTGGTTTCTGCTTTGAGGCAAACAGTTATTCTTCTAACATTAACCACATCCTGCCAAAAATAATGTTTCATTCTGATTTGAAGAGAAACGGTATGATGGAGGGCATTCATTCAGGAGATCTGTGGACGGGGAAGTGTTTCAGTGTCAATCTTCTCCTTATAAAACTTATACTTATAGATTCTCTCAGGAAAGTTTCACAAAAAGCTGAGAAAACTAAAGGACATGAAAACTAAACGGCACGAAAACTAAAGGACATGAAAAATAAACGACACGAAAACCAAACGACACGAAAACCAAACGACACGAAAACTAAACGACACGAAAACTAAACGACACGAAAACTAAACGACATGTAAACCAAATGACATGTAAACCAAACGACACGAAAACTAAACGACACGAAAACTAAATGACACGAAAACTAAACGACACGAAAACTAAACGACATGTAAACCAAATGACACGAAAACTAAACGACACGAAAACTAAACGACACGAAAACTAAACCACATGGAAACTAAACCACATGGAAACTAAACCACATGGAAACTAAACCACATGGAAACTAAACGACATGGAAACTAAACGACATGAAAACTAAACGACATGAAAACTAAACGACATGAAAACTAAACGACATGAAAACTAAACGACATGAAAACCAAACGACATGGAAACTAAACGATATGAAAACTAAACGAAATGAAAACGAAACGACATGAAAACTAAACGACATGAAAACTAAACGACATGAAAACCAAACGACATGGAAACGAAACGACATGAAAACTAAACGACATGAAAACTAAACGACATGAAAACTAAACGACATGGAAACGAAACGACATGAAAACTAAACGACATGAAAACTAAACGATATGAAAACTAAACGACATGAAAACTAAACGACATGAAAACTAAACGATATGAAAACCAAACGACATGGAAACGAAACGACATGAAAACTAAATGACATGAAAACCAAACGACGTGAAAATTAAACGACGTGAAAACCAAACGACATGAAAACTAAACGACATGAAAACTAAACGACATGAAAACCAAACGACATGAAAACCAAACGACATGAAAACCAAACGACATGAAAACTAAACGAAATGAAAACCAAACGACATGAAAACTAAACCACATGGAAACTAAACGACATGAAAACTAAACCACATGGAAACTAAACGACATGAAAACCAAACGACATGAAAACTAAACCACATGGAAACTAAACGACATGAAAACTAAACGAAATGAAAACCAAACGACATGAAAACTAAACCACATGGAAACTAAACGACATGAAAACTAAACCACATGGAAACTAAAGGACATGAAAACTAAACCACATGGAAACTAAACCACATGGAAACTAAACCACATGGAAACTAAAGGACATGAAAACTAAACCACATGGAAACTAAAGGACATGAAAACTAAACCACATGGAAACTAAAGGACATGAAAACTAAACCACATGGAAACTAAACCACATGGAAACTAAACGACATGAAAACTAAACGACATGAAAACTAAATGACATGAAAATTAAATGACATGAAAACTAAACCACATGGAAACTAAACGACATGAAAACTAAACGACATGAAAACTAAATGACATGAAAACTAAATGACATGAAAACTAAAGGACATGAAAACTAAACGACATGAAACCTAAACGACATGAAAACTAAACCACATGGAAACTAAAGGACATGAAAACTAAACGACATGAAAACTAAACGACATGAAAACTAAAGGACATGGAAACTAAAGGACATGAAAACTAAAGGACATGAAAACTAAACGACATGAAAACTAAACGACATGAAAACTAAAGGACATGAAAACTAAAGGACATGAAAACTAAAGGACATGGAAACTAAACCACATGGAAACTAAACGACATGAAAACTAAAGGACATGGAAACTAAACGACATGAAAACTAAAGGACATGGAAACTAAACCACATGGAAACTAAACGACATGAAAACTAAACGACATGAAAACTAAAGGACATGGAAACTAAAGGACATGAAAACTAAACAACACGAAAACTAAACAACACGGAAACTAAACAACACGGAAACTAAACCACATGGAAACTAAACCACATGGAAACTAAAGGACATGGAAACTAAACCACATGGAAACTAAAGGACATGAAAACTAAAGGACATGGAAACTAAAGGATGTGAAAACTAAACGACAGGCCTCCCATCTTATCTGCGGCCGCACAGGAAGTTGTTCTAATCAAATCAAATTTATTTATATAGCACATTTCATGTACAAACAGTTCAAAGTGCTTTACATAAAATAAAAGCATTGCAGCAGGGAGTGCAAGAAGCATTAAAAATACATAAAATAATATAAAGAGAAACAAATAAAATCATTTAAATGAATTTAAAATCAGGCAACAGTCTAGATAAGTTAAAAGACATTTCATGCATAGACACATGAGAAAAGAAATGTTTTTAACCTGGATTTAAAAATGTCTACATCTTGTTGTCTCTAAGATTTGTTCCTTTACCAACGCTCCCTGAATCTTAATAAACTGCTTTCACTAAATTAATTTCAACGTATTTCAAACACTGGAGATGCGAGAACATTTGGCTGTAAGTGTTAAAACTGAGCATTTACCCCCTCTGCTTATGGTGCTGCCATAACTTCATCTGTCTGAGTATTCAGATAACTTTTTATATTATATATGTGTTATATATGTGTTGTATATGTTATATTATATATGTGTTATATATGATATTTATGTTATACATGTGTTGTATGTTGTATATTTGTTTTATGTGTTATATGTTATACATGTGTTGTATGTGTTATATGTTATGCACGTGTTGTGTTAAATGTTATATATATATTATAGATGTGTGATATCTGTTATATATTATATTTATGTGTTATATGTTATATATATGTTATACATGTGTTATATGTGTTAAATGTTATATATGTGCTATATGTTATATGTGTTATATATGTGTTATATTTGTTATATGTGTTATATATGTGTAATATGTGTTATATATGTGTTTGTAATGTTTCTGTTCTGAGCTGCTGCTGCTCGTCTTGGCCATTATATTCTTAAAAAGGAGGTTTTAAATCCCCAGGGTTTAATTTCCAGCTAAATTATGGTTGAGATAAGAATAATTATTTTGTGGCACAATTAGAAAAACAAACTATAAACAAAAATGAATGAATGTGTGAAATAATTAGTCAGACACAGTTGTTGGTTGTACGTGTGGTTCACAGTTTTGGATGAGCTTGTTTTATACGGGATGTCGGGTAGAAAAACAGATGCATGAAAACAGAAGATAGAAAGGAAATAGAAGGTCAGCACACCTGTGCAGGCTCTGATCGGTTAATGTAAAAACAGACTACAGCAGCTTCATTGAGACTGAACACATCCTCCATGTGACGGATTCATCGTTTGCTCGTCATCAGTCGTGTAAAATACAGCTGATTCTGGATTATATCAACAGAACGGCATAAAACATCTCCTTTAAAGTGGTTTTATAAATTAAACTTTGTTTAAAAGTTTATTTTTCTGTATTTATTCATTTAAAAATGATTTTTCTGTATTTATTATTCATTTAAAGTTTATTTTTCTGTATTTATTCATTTAAAGTAGATTTTTCTGTATTTATTATTCATTTAAAGTAGATTTTTCTGTATTTATTCATTTAAAGTAGATTTTTCTGTATTTATTATTCATTTAAAGTAGATTTTTCTGTATTTATTCATTTAAAGTAGATTTTTCTGTATTTATTATTCATTTAAAGTTGATTTTTCTGTATTTATTCATTTAAAGTAGATTTTTCTGTATTTATTCCTTTAAAGTTGATTTTTTTTTTTTTTTATGATAGTATACTGCACATGCATCGGGCTCAGTGTTAACTCACTGGTGCTCGGGTGTATGGTGTTATTAACAGACTAAAGCCGACAAAGTGAACAGATGGATCTGATGATGAAGCCCAGGGCGAGGCCGTGAGGTGCTGCTCTGGGTCTCCATGACTCTCAGCACCATTAGGACTCCACCAGCACCAGAGGCAGATCTGCTCCAGCATCCTCACCCAGGAGAGCTCCCCGAACCCGCTCCGTGTTTATTTGTTATCGCAGCCTTCGCCGGACTAATTAGACAGGCCCTAACTTTGGTCTGGAGCCAGATTCCTGCCCCCAGGGGCGGCAGGACAAGCTCCACTTACAGCCGGCGGGCCTCCCCACCTCCCAGCCCACGCCAGAACACGTGTCCTCCCGCTGGCTTCTGGGAATCGGACGCCGTGGGGCAGCAGGTAAGATGTTTTGTTTAGCCACGAGTTAGCGCCGCTCGCATCCCCCCCATCTGCTCCAACCCCCCCAAAGCACCTCTTCCTCCACGTCCCAAGATGCCGCTCGTCGGCAGTGACCTGAAGTTCGTATGTAAACAAAAATTTGCTCTAATTAACAGGAGGAAAGTGTCGTCTGGGGAGCAGCCGGGGAGGGCGGGTGAAGGCCAGGTGGCCTTTGGTGCCTCGTGTTGTCTGCCAGCCTCAGTTCACGAGATTATTCTGACGCGCACGTGTGATTAAACACATTTCAAAAGGAGGAAATGATGACCGAACATCTCCGAACACACACTGGAAAAAATGCCCCTCCAAAAATAAGTAAAAAAACAACAAATAAAAGACGTTTTTGCTTGAAATAAGCAAAAAAAATCTGCCAATGGAACTAGTGAAAATCGGCTTGTCAAGATTTTTCTTGAAATAAAATGTGATATTTAGGACTTTTGAGTTAAAAGTTATCTTGAAATTAGCTTAAAAACCTCTTCAAATGTAAAAAAAAAAGCTTGTTTCATATGATATGTGACTCAAAACAATTTGTTTTCAAGACTTTTTCATTTAACAAGATATTCCAGATGTATTGTCTTCAAACAAGTCCCTATATCTGGCTGAAATAGAACTTGTTAGGCAGTTGTGTCTTATATTAAGTGTTATGAGATACTCAATGAGACAAATATACTTTGTAAGACTCTGATTTTTTTCCGGATATAGGGACTTGTTTGAAGACAATACATCTGGAATATCTTCTTAAATGAAAAAGTCTTGAAAACAAATAGTTTTGAGTCACATATCATATGAAACAAGCTTTTTTTTTTACATTTGAAGAGGTTTTTAAGCTAATTTCAAGATAACTTTTAACTCAAAAGTCCTAAATATCACATTTTATTTCAAGAAAAATCTTGACAAGCCGATTTTCACTAGTTCCATTGGCAGATTTTTTTGCTTATTTCAAGCAAAAATGTCTTTTATTTGTTGTTTTTTTACTCATTGTTGAAGTGGCGACGAGGCAGAGAAACAGACAATGTCTGCGGTCCCGGGGGGGCAGCCACGTCCTCTTCATCAATGAGGAAGTGCAGAAATGCACTGATTGCAGAAGGGCGGGATGGCAGGAGAACAGGTGTGCTGCAGACCCCCCTCCCGGGACCACCCGACCACCCCTGGGTCCTCGGAGGGAGGCAGGGATGGGGCTGCAGAGGAGGGAGAGAGGGGAAGAGCTTAGCTCATTAGAGAGGGTTTGCTTTCTGCTAACTCCCCCCCCCCCAGGAGGCGGCTAATCATCGCTCAGGGACCAGCAGTCAGCCAGAGGAGAAGCAGGGAAACAGGCTCATCCAGCATCCGTCCCTCCCGCCCGCCCGCCTCCATCTACCCAAAGTGCACTCATGTGATGTGCACCCAACGAGGGCTTTCCAATGGAGACGCGTCCAGCATCACTTCAGAGCTGCGACATTAACCTTCAGCAGCTCCTTTATATCACTGCTCACCCTGCAGGGCAGCAGATTACAGCCGCTTCACTTTAACTGCTCCTGAACTGGAAATAAAGGGACTCTAACAGTGGAAGAAGTGAGGATGGCACTTAATGTAGTGAAGCTGCATTAAAGGGATAGTTCGCCTCTTTTGACATGAAGCACTGGAAAAAATGCCTGCTGCTGGGGGGTGGGGAACGTTGCTCTGTTTACCTGTTTGCTCTGATACATCTGTGCAGAACATGTTTATTTTTTTTAATGTAAATATGTTTTATTGATTTTCTGGAGATTTTTTACCCCACAAGAATACAGCACATGTACACGTTATTTCCATTTACACAGTCATCTCCAAAACACAGGGTACAATGTTCATCAGTTACATTGGCCAGTTGAGTTCACCCTATCCTTCTTACCCCCCCCCCCCCCCCCCCCCATAGGGCTACAGGTTCCCAAACACACTCAATTTCATTTTCATTTCATTTATTTATTTATTTAAAACAGGGACAATGCACAAAAGCATTAATCATGGGAGAAGAGATGCCTTGTGCCAGGTTGTAGCAACATTTGCTAATTTCCACCTGTAGTCCCTGGGCACGTAAGGTAAGAACAGATTAAGATTGTAAAATATGACAGATAAAAGTAATATGTAGACTATTTTTTTTACAAAAAAAAATTTACTATTAATTTTCTTTTTCATTTACTTAAGCAACCAAATGAAAACTAGAAAAATAAAAGAAGACAACCAGGAAAAAAAGAAAAAAAAGGTAAATAAATACATACGAACCTGAAATAATAAAAAGGGGGAAAGTTCCACCAATGCAAAAGGTCATGTATATGTTCAAGTCTACTCATTATCAAGGGAGTAAGGAGTCATAATAATCAAGAAAGGGCCCCCATACCTTGAGAAATGATCGGGAGGATCCTTTAAGTGTGTACTTTTTTCTAACTTTAAGAAGTACATGATATCTTTGACCCGGTGAGAACAGGATGGAGGTGTGTGTTGCTTCCATTTGAAAAGAATCTCAGAACATGTTTTTCGCTCTTCAGACTGCTGCACTTTTATCAGCCCTTCTGGTCTGTTGGGGGGGGGGGGGGTCTGGTCAGTATGAACCAGCAGAGGCGCCCCGCACAGACATCTGAGTTAACCAATCAGAACTCCTGAAATGAGAGAGAGTTTGTGTTCCACGGATGGTTTTCACCTTCTGCACAGAAGAAGAAGAAGAAGACGAAGAAGACGAAGAAGAAGAAGAAGAAGAAGAAGAAGAAGAAGAAGAAGAAGAAGAAGAAGAAGAAGCCAGTACCAGCGAGGGAAGGCGGCCTCAAACACAGGTGACTAACAGCTGGAAGCATTTCCAAGTCATCGCTCCACACGCTAATTGTTTGTCAGTTGTTTTGATCCGAGACAAAATAGGTGGACCGGATCCCAACAATGCTAACAAGCTGAAGCAGGGCACATCTCCACCTCCTCCACCTCCTCCACAGCGGAGTCAGGCGCACTTTGGCTGATGAATGGATGCTCCTCCTGGGCTCCAGGACGCCGAGTCCAACAGCCTTTTGGAGCTGTAACAGTCAGAAACATTCTGTTAATGCACCACAGATACCCAACCCCATCATTAGCCTTCAGATCTGGGCTAAAAACCTGCTTATTTAGGATGGCTTTTAATACCCAGCAGTAGGATGACACTTTTATCTTGTTTTATCTTATTTGATTTTGTTGTATTTTATTGCTCACTGGAGAAAATGCCCCTCCAAAAATAAGATAAGTAAAACAACAAATAAAAGACGTTTTTGCTTGAAATAAGCTAAAAAATCTGCCAATGGAACTAATGAAAATCTGCTTGTCCAGATTTCTTGAAATAAAATGTGATATTTAGGACTTTTGAGATAAAAGTGATCTTGAAATTAGCTTAAAAACCTCTTCAAATAATAAAAAAAAAGCTTGTTTCATATGATATGTGACTCAAAACTATTTGTTTTCAAGACTTTTTCACTTAACAAGATATTCCAGATGTATTGTCTTCAAACAAGTCCCTATATCTGGCTGAAATGGTGCTTGTTAGGCAGTTGTGTCTTATATTAAGTGTAATGAGATATTTGGACTAGAAATGAGACAAATATACTTGGTAAGACGTTGATTTTTTTCGAGTGTGGCGTCTGGCCTGATCACAAAGTGTAATCTTGTTTTTTTCTGTGTGTGTAAGTTGAACAAAAATATCAATTTATAGAAAAACAGACTCACTAAAGCTCAAAATGTCCAGTTTTTCAATTCAATTCAAAATGTATTTTTATAGCATTCACTGGAAAAAAATGCCTCCAAAAATAAGTAAGAAAAACAACAAATACAAGACGTTTTTGCTTGAAATAAGCAAAAAAATCTGAGTCAAAGTCTTACCAAGTATAATTGTCTCATTTCTAGTCCAAATATCTCATTACACTTAATATGAGACACAACTGCCTAACAAGCACCATTTCAGCCAGATATAGGGACTTGTTTGAAGACAATACATCTGGAATATCTTGTTAAATGAAAAAGTCTTGAAAACAAATTGTTTTGAGTCGGATTTCATATGAAACAAGCTTTTTTACATTTGAAGAGGTTTTTAAGCTAATTTCAAGATCACTTTTATCTCAAAAGTCCTAAATATCACATCTTATTTCAAGAAATCTTGACAAGCCGATTTTCACTAGTTCCATTGGCAGATTTTTTTGCTTATTTCAAGCAAAAACGTCTTTTATTTGTTGTTTTTCTTACTTATTTTTGGAGGGGCATTTTTTCCAGTGAAGTACTTGTTAGGCAGTTGTGTCTCATATTAAGTGTAATGAGATATTTTGACTAGAAATGAGACAAATATACTTGGTAAGATTTAGATTTTTTAGAAATAAAGTACTTTTACACCATATCTGAAAGTATAACAGGAGTTTTCTACAGTGTTGGGCGTGCAGCTCACGCTGCTTACAGTCTCAGGACTTCAGATTTCTTCCTGATAATTAAGAAGTGTAGCCGCGTTCCTCGGCTGTGTTGACACTGAGAGCGAGCTGGGTGACGGTTGGAGCTGCCGCGCTCTGTTTTGACTGATTGTCTGCAGCACGAGAGGCTCTGATTGCCATTACGTAGCCGTCTGCATTCACAGTGCTCGACTAAGGAAAATAAACCATGTAATCACGGGCTTCTTTGCTGCTTGCCATGCTATTTCATTGTTATGACAAGCTAAGATAGCTATCTCGTGAGCGCTAATTAGCTTGCATTAATGAAAACAAACAAGGAGAAAACTCCGAGAAGTGGCTTCAGTATTCTGCAGTGGATGCAATCGCCTGTGAGTGGAGTCCTGTTAGTTCAAATTAAGCCTGAACGGGAGTGGAAGATTTCCAATCAACCCATTCAGGCTCAATTCAAAACTATTGTTCAAAGAAATCACAAAGGGAGCCGGAAACTCCTCCAAACTCCAGTCGTGTTGTGAGACAAGCACCCGGGGCTCTTTGGCATCGTCTCTCCCTGATTTTTTGAGGACCACTCCAGGTGAATTCAGCCCCGCCGACAATAGGACGGAAAATTGTACGGCGAGAACACGAGGACGAACACAGCAGATGCAAAGCGGGAGCTTTTTCCTGAGAGCCCTTCAGAGGATCCGAGTCCTCCGACGGAGCGGAACATTTAAGATTGATCATTGTTTATACCTGTTAGGACAAAACTTTCCTTTAATGGCACAATAAATCGGTGATTTCTCCAACAAAAAGCCGTCCCAAGTGCATCTACGAGTCGCACGATCCGGCTAAAACGGTGAAAAAAACAGGCCTCGCAGCTGGAGCCGCGTCAAGCATCATTTCTGTTTCCCAATGATTAATTTGAATTTAATATCTTACATCAAAAGCTAATTAATTTAGATACACTTCTGATGGTGCCACGTTACTAATACACATGTTGTTAATTAGATGTAGCCTAATGTTACCCCCCCCCCCCCCCCTCCCTTTAATTGAAACAGAGGATCCCGATCCATGTGAACTAATGTTGGTACAACCCGGAACAGAAGGTGGTGCGATGCTTGATGGGGAAACGTGATTTATCATCGCGGGCTGGAAGGATGACATGTGAGAGGTGGGTGAAAAAGAGACCCCAACAGTGATGATCAGGGGGTCTTCACTTTGTGCAGAAAGTTGGATATTTACACCTAAATCACATCATGGTGTGAAAGAAGTAGGGCTGGACAACGATTAACATGTTTAATCTAATTAATCTCATGATTTCCCTGATTAATCACGATTAATCGCATTTGTACGCAGAATCCCAAAATGAATCCAAAAGTAGCGTATAGCTTTTAGCATTTAGCTTTATTTTAAATGTGCTGCCATATGAATGAAAGTGCCATAACATTTGTTGTGCAAACACACTTTTAACATCAGCATCTTTCTGTAGTTTTTATGTAGAAGCCTCGCTCCACTGTCTGTTTCCTTGAATGACTTGCTGCTATCAGTTGTGTGTTTTGCCTTTAAGTGATATTTTAGGCTGGAACTACTACGCTGAGAAGACAATTCAACTTGGCAGAGTTTACAGATGACTTTGGTTCTGTCGACTCCGCCGTCTGGAAGAACTTTAAAATGAAAATGGCCGAGTAAAAGTTCCGTACCCATCTCCATGTTTGGTGGATCCGCCGATTACTTTCTTTTCCTGTTCCACAGCAGACAGCAGCAGACTTTTACAAAATAAAAGCCAAAATAAAAACCCGGTTTGAGTCCCACATCGGACGGCCCTGTGCTGCGTGTCATTCCCCCTCTCTCTGCCCCCTGCTTCCTGTCTCTCTAAACTTTCCGTTAAAGGCACAAAAGCCCCCCCCCTGCAATTTCTTTAAAAAACTTAAAATTTTAAATAAAAAATGTAAAAAAAACCTGCGTTAATGCGCGATAAAATATTTATCGGCATTAAATAATTAACGAGTTAATGCGATGATAACGAGTTAAAGTGATAATAATGAGTTAACTCGCCCAGAAAGAAGTAAAACAAACTTTTAATTCATGGCAGACGGTTTGAACTCAATATATTTAATCTGTTAACAAACATCATTTTCAGACATCCCATAAGTCTTCTCCCACTTTGTAACGTTTCCTCCTCCCAACACTTAAAGGTGCCTGACATTAAGTGATGAAGACTTTCAGCTCTTATTTTTGTCCTTGAAGATTCCCTGAATACTTTGATGATACTCTTCACTACAGAGGAAGAAATATGCTAATTCCTTCCAATCTTTCTGTGAGGAACATTGTTTTTAAACACTTCAGTAATTACTCATTAGCTCTCCTTTTGGAATGAGTTGCAGGCCTGAAACGTCTGACATGAAGGGTTTTTATGTCCTTTACCCAAACAAAGGTTCTGTTGGGGATTTTATTACGTGTATAAAATAAGAAAGGAGTGTTCCGTACATTTTTTGTGTCCCTGTATATCTTTGTGGATGGCTTCCCCTTCGTGATAATTCTCAACCACAAATAAAGTTTTTAATTGGCAGGGTGTGTGTTTGCGATGTGCCGTCGCTCTACCGGAAACGTGTGGCTCGGCATTTTTTTACAACCAATTAAAAGTTGAAGAACTCCATTATAAAAATCCCACTGTCTGTATCCAAGCAAAGCAGCTGAAATATTAGTTATTAATTGATATCCATTCAGCGTCGCATTCGTTTGCGCCGAAGGTAAAACACAGCAGAGAGCTGTAAATGTGTTCTGGTTCTGTTCCAAAGTCATCTGCAGCCTTTAGAACGACACATTTATTTATTTTGTTTACACTCGTGTGCATTATGCGGTTAAAACCCATCGCAGACGCTGTTATTGTTATCAATAACTGCTGTTTATGTAGCCGTTTAACTTAATGTGTATCTACGTTTTCCCTGTGTGCAGTTAGATCGATGTTCCACAACATTACGGTTAAATTCCACCACTGTCAGGTAACTTCGCTGACAGCTAGAATAGCCGGCGTGACTCCTGGACTGGCTATAAATGAAACAAACAGCCTTTTATTGCTGGCTGGCATCAGTTTTCCCAAGGTCAGCTCAACTGTCTGCCTGTATTAACATTTGTTGTAGTGTTATGAGACAGTTGGGCATTCATCCTGTCAGAGTGGGAGTGTGCGGGTGTCCTTAACCCTTGGACGTGTTTCAGAGGTTATGCTGCTGCAGCTTTCGTACAGTACGGAGACAGCTACACATTCTTTAAACAGCTTATTATATGCAGACACACATCCAGACTGCGCTCCCATGAAAGAGTCATCTGGAGACTGTAACAGGTAATCTAAGGTGTGCAGAATTTAGCACAGTTAGCATTTCTTACACTGTAAAAAATGTCCCTCCAAAAATAAGTAAAAAAATAACAAATAAAAGACGTTTCTGCTTGAAATACGCAAAAAAAATCTGCCAATGGAACTAGTGAAATTCGGCTTGTTAAGATTTCTTGACGTAAAATGTGATATTTACACTGGAAAAAATCAAAGTCTTACCAAGTATATTTGTCTCATTTCTAGTAAAAAAATCTCATTACACTTAATATGAGACACAACTGCCTAACAAGTACTATTTCAGCCAGATATAGGGACTTGTTTGAAGACAATACATCTGGAATATCTTGTTAAATGAAAAAGTCTTGAAAACAAATTGTTTTGAGTCGGATTTCATATGAAACAAGCTTTTTTTTTTACATTTGAAGAGGTTTTTAAGCTAATTTCAAGATCACTTTTATCTCAAAAGTCCTAAATATCACATTTTATTTCAAGAAATCTTGACAAACCGATTTCTGGGCAAAGGATGTCTGGGATTCTCCATGACCCGACCAAGGATGGATGGATGGATGGATGGATGGATAGTTCGATGGATGGATGGATGGATGGATGGATGGATAGTTCGATGGATGGATGGATGGATGGATGGATGGATGGATAGTTTGATGGATGGATGGATGGATGGATGGATAGTTCAATGGATGGATGGATGGATGGATGGATGGATGGATAGTTCGATGGATGGATGGATGGAAGGATGGATGGATGGATGGATGGATAGTTCGATGGATGGATGGATGGATGGATGGATGGATGGATGGATGGATGGATGGATGGATGGATAGTTCGATGGATGGATGGATGGATGGAGGGATGGATGGATGGATAGTTCGATGGATGGAGGGATGGATGGATGGATGGATGGATGGAGGGATGGATAGATAGTTCGATGGATAGATGGATAGTTGGATGGATGGATGGATGGATAGTTCGATGGATGGATGGATGGATGGATGGAGGGATGGATGGATGGATAGTTCGATGGATGGAGGGATGGATGGATGGATGGATGGATGGATGGATGGATGGATGGATGGATAGTTCGATGGATAGATGGATAGTTGGATGGATGGATGGATGGATAGTTCGATGGATGGATGGATGGATGGATAGTTTGATGGATGGATGATGGATGGATGGATGGATGGATGGATGGATGGATGGATGGATGGATAGTTCGATGGATGGATGGATGGATAGTTCTATGGATGGAGGGATGGATGGATAGTTTGATGGATGGATGATGGATGGATGGATGGATGGATGGATGGATGGATGGATGGATGGATGGATGGATGGATGGATAGTTTGATGGATGGATGGATGGATGGATGGATAGTTTGATGGATGGATGGATGGATGGATGGATGGATAGTTTGATGGATGGATGGATGGATGGATGGATGGATGGATAGTTTGATGGATGGATGGATGGATGGATGGATAGTTTGATGGATGGATGGATGGATGGATGGATAGTTTGATGGATGGATGGATGGATGGATGGATGGATAGTTTGATGGATGGATGGATGGATGGATGGATAGTTTGATGGATGGATGGATGGATGGATGGATGGATGGATGGATGGATAGTTTGATGGATGGATGGATGGATGGATGGATGGATAGTTTGATGGATGGATGGATGGATGGATGGATGGATGGATGGATAGTTTGATGGATGGATGGATGGATGGATGGATGGATGGATGGATGGATAGTTTGATGGATGGATGGATGGATGGATGGATGGATGGATGGATAGTTTGATGGATGGATGGATGGATGGATGGATGGATGGATAGTTTGATGGATGGATGGATGGATGGATGGATGGATGGATGGATGGACTTGCCTGATACAGGAAGAGTTAAGTACACCCTACCCTCTGGTGATAGCTGTTTCCTTCATTTTCACGAGTTCTCCATAATCCTGAAACACGAAAGGTTTTAAGATATGTGAATATTTTCAGGATGGGGATTGACCCAGCATAACCCAGTGAAACACCCCATTAAGCCCACACTGTGACTTAGATTAATTTAATAAAATAATCATATTATTGTTAAGATGAACGGCTCTCAGTCATCACACGTATAATTCCAGCCGCCCTGCCTCCATTTGCTGGAGGGCCTGGGTCAGTGTGCTCCCTCAGCACCCAGGCCTGATTGAGTGATCTTAAGTGATACCTCACTCTTTTTCTGCCCTCTTTGCCATATTACCACTAAGAGGGTTGGAGAGGCTGAATTCTCCGAGTTAATCAGAACTCTCCTGGAAGCTCTTCAGAAAACCTTTCATTGGAAGTATTATGTAGTGTTGCATAGAGATTTGCTAATACTATGTTTCGGCTTGATTTGGTTGGATTGTGCACATGCACAACATATTCAGTCTGGTTTTTTTTGAAATGTTGAACAGAAATAAGTTTAATTTGCATTTTTTTTTAAGTTGAAGCTTAATTTAAAACAGTCCATCTATGTCTTTCTCACCATGATAAGCATCTGTAGCTCAACAAGTTTAAAATGTGGTGTGACGTGTTGAATTAAGGCTTAGAATCAGTTGGTTATCATGGTTAGAACCGCTAACTATGCTACCGTCCAGCGGCGCCAATTCACCCAAAGCTAACGTATGGCAAGGTCACTAATAGTCACATGACTACAGTATCAATAAATCAATAAATATACAATAATCACCACAAAAGTCTGCTATGTAGCTTATCTGTGTGCAAATGCAGTCTCCCTGTTAGCATTAGCATTAGCATTAGCTTCGCTAACAGCCTGAATCCCGCCTTCACTACCTGGTCCTCCTTCCTCCGCCGCTGGGGCAACATTGGACCCCTTTTTTTGGTGATAAATAAATCTAGTTTTCTGCTTCCTTTTCATATTTTACATTAATTAGCAAACAACAAAATCCCGCTAATAACATCAGCTTTGACCTCCAGGCGCCATCATCTCGTGGGAGGGAGGGGGAGATACCACATTTCAAAAGGGAAGATGATACTTAGATAAATTGATTGTGTTGTTCAGAATTTTAATTGTAGTTCATCTATATGTATTAAATAATAGAATAACCAATACAAATTGACACAGAGTAATTCCATAAATTCATTAAAAAAAAAAAGAAAAACGAACATTTACATTTTCCCCTGGAGCCAAGGTGTGGCAGCTGCCATACCCAGTTGACGCACATGCTACCGTCACCTAAAATAAAGTCACTCACAGGTACCAGAGATTGTATCTTCTGTGAATGTTATAGTTTAATAATAATAATAAAAAAACACCTGTAGTAAAATGTCTGCTCTGATCCAGGATTGGGCGGCATTTTGCCAACACGAGTACAACCTTGTACTTAATAATTTAAGGGAACTAAAAGAGTCTGACTCACAGTTTGTACAGGTGGCTGAAACTAAAGACATGAGTTTCCTCTCAGGGATTCATGATGGACAAGTCGACCCGAGCTGCTCTGTGTGCAGCAGCTTTGTTGTTATTGTGCTTTATCAAGTCAAAGGTTTGTACTCACTTTTATTTTTACAACCTTCCTCCCTCCATCATCCCTCCCTCCACCCTTTCTTAACCCTCCCTCCCTCCATGCCCCCCTCTCGTCTCCACACCTCCTCTTCCTGTTCTCTGACTTTCAGAGAACAGAAGCCAGCTTAGGGGGGGAGAGGCGAGAAATCAATAAGGCATGATTTATTGATCACTAAAAATGATGGTGCTCATTAGCCCCCCAAGGGGACCTCAGCATTAAGCTGATGACAAAATGTCACACACCCTCAGCCCACCCCACCTGACCAGCCCATCTGACAGAAACAAAAAAAAGGAAACACCTCTGGCCGTCTGACAGGATGATGAAGGCCTCACGGACTCCAGTGAGGTTGGTGTCATTCGGTTCACTGGGACGCTGACGCAGTTTAGGTTTACATTTAAATCTAAAAAATGATTTGAATTACAGAATAAGAAAGGAAGACTGGACAAACATCTGCGGAGCATCGATTAAATCCAGGTGTGAACGCTTACCTGGTAAGATGCCGTGCGGTGAGTCCCTGGATGCTAACATAGCTAACACAGCAACAACAACACAGGAGATAAAGGCTGTGTTCGAAACCGCCTACTACATACTGCATACTGCATACTACATACTGCATACTACATACTACATACTGCATACTACATACTACATACTGCATACTACATACTGCATACTACATACTACATACTGCATACTACATACTGCATACTGCATACTGCATACTACATACTGCATACTACATACTGCATACTACATACTGCATACTGCATACTACATACTACATACTGCATACTACATACTACATACTACATACTGCAGCCTACATACTACATACTGCATACTGCATACTACATACTACATACTGCATACTGCATACTGCATACTACATACTGCATACTGCATACTACATACTGCATACTACATACTACATACTACATACTGCATTTTGCATACTACATACTGCATACTACATACTACATACTGCATACTACATACTACATACTGCATACTGCATACTACATACTACATACTACATACTGCAACTACATACTACATACTGCATACTACATACTGCAACTACATACTACATACTGCATACTACATACTACATACTGCATACTACATTCTGCATACTACATACTACATACTACATACTGCATACTACATACTACATACTGCATACTACATACTGCATACTGCATACTACATACTACATACTACATACTGCAACTACATACTACATACTGCATACTACATACTGCAACTACATACTACATACTGCATACTACATACTACATACTGCATACTGCATACTACATACTACATTCTGCATACTACATACTACATACTGCATACTACATTCTGCATACTACATACTACATACTACATACTGCATACTACATACTACATACTACATACTGCATACTGCATACTACATACTACATACTGCATACTGCATACTGCATACCAAGGCAGGAATTTCACGAGGGCCACGAGGGCCATGGCCCTCCCACTTTGGCCTTGTGCCCTTGAAAATTATATCTGCCATAAGGCCACAGTGGCCTTGATGCCCTCTCTGTCTGACTAAGTTTTGCGGTTTAGCAGTCTGCCTCTTTTCTGACACGGCTTCAATGATCAATGAGCATCTGGTGGAGAAAAAAAAAATCAGCGGTGCGCTTGATTCGAGCCTGGATTTACACCGCTGATGACAGTTGACATCAGTCTATCTCCGCCCACCCCCTCACGCGTCCGTGTGCGTAGCCAGCTGATTCTCCGCTCAAGAAAAGGCTGAGGTGAGGTAAGGTTTTGTGATGATCCTGTTTGCCTTAAGTTTTTCATTTGTCCAGCTTTAAGTGTAATTTTATGGATAACATTACTATTTCTTGCTCGTATGGTAATACATAATTACAATATTTTGAAGTGTTTTTGTTACTACTTGGATAAGTTACATTGCAGTTGTGTTCTTTTATTTTTATCTAGTGCTAGGCAGTTAGCTAACAACTAGGCAGTTAGCGCTGTGTTGTTAGCTGTCAAAGACCTCTGTGCAGACTAGGTTTGTTTGCTGCTCGTTTATATGATATAAACTCTAAATTAACACCCGCCAACACGCCAAATGCGGGTGAAAGTTATTTTTGGCGTGTATTAAAAAAAACTCACTAGCCGGCTTGGCCGATGATAAATGAGGAACTTTACCATCTATTTCGCGGGACGCGCGAGCGCAGTTTCTATGGGAACGCATCCGCCGAGGCTGCCGTACTAGGGGAGTGGGTCACTCTTGGTTTGGAAATACGATAGACGCCGGTGTTCAGCCGATTTCTCCTACTTGTCGAGAATTACTACTTTGTGCATGCGCCAAGCCGATTTTCTAAGTTTCATTTTCACGCCCATAATGTTTTGCTACCCTGCGTCTGATTATTTTCTCTTTTGGAAGACATGCAAAGTAATAAAACACTTATCAGTTGCAGTTAGCTAACTTGCAGTTAGCTTATCATGCACAAATGGGGTGTCATTCACCATTTGATTTTTGTATTTGGGACACTTCTGTCTTTATTTAGGTGACTCTGCTCCATCATTGTAAATGAATGCATTGCGTTATTGGTACAAATACAGACGCAAACACTAACAAAATGTTGCGATGGTTGGGACAGCCGGCCGTGAAGAGAAAAGACATGCCTGCCAAAGGAGGGGAGGAGGATGATATTTTGAATATATTGAATCTGGCATGGTGACAGTTTGCGCACACGCCGGCCACACTTTGTGAGAAAAGGGAAAAATGGAACTGATTTAGATGGATCCTAAGACAGTTCAGAGAGCTCGGACGATGTTTAAGCATTTCACAGTATCCATAATTCCATAATTAGTCTCTGCACATAGTTTTGTGTTTAATTTTGTGCATTATCTGCACTAAAACATGGTTAGAAAGTTGTTAAATATTTCCATTTTTGTAGATTCAGGGTTCACATGAATATAGATCAGTTTTAAAGTTATTTTTTTTATGTACAAAAAATGTGACCCTGAATAGTCTGTGAGGGTTGAGGAGTAATGAAATGTTAGATTAAGTTTTGTATGTACATAAGTTTAATTATTGTAATTATTTTAATTGGATGTACATTCCCAATTTCACTGTAAAATGAATTTAAAGCTTTAGTTAATAAATTGATCAAATGAATTCAGTGGGTCTCATCTGTCTGTGGCTAGTGGATATAAATGATATCGCCCCATTTTCAAAACGCAATCAAAATACCCATTCACATGTCTTGTGGCATGCCTAAACTGTCCACAAAAAAAATACATTACACCCACTGGCCAGAACTAGCTTAGTTAGCTTAGCATAGCAACTGCCTTTCACTTACATTGTAAGTGACGTCCTTTCAACGTAGGCCCACTACCACCGTCTCACAGTGAGCCAAACATGTCTGTGCTATAAGAATCCTGTGTAGTTTTAATAAAAAAATTGTTTAATTGCAATTTGGTGTCCATTAAATGCTTAATAAGTATATATAAAAGTATTGTAAATGCATATACAATCGTAGTCACTTCATATCATATGTTAAATCATTGTTTTAATTTATGGCCTTGGTGCCCTGGCTTTTGGCCTTTGTGCCCTTAAAAAATTGACAACTCAAAAGGCCAAGTGGCCTTGCCCCTAAAATGACGAAATTCCAGGCCTGCTGCATACTACATTCTGCATACTACATACTACATACTGCATACTACATTCTGCATACTACATACTACATACTACATACTGCATACTACATACTACATACTGCATACTGCATACTACATACTACATTCTGCATACTACATACTACATACTGCATACTACATTCTGCATACTACATACTACATACTACATACTGCATACTACATACTACATATTACATACTGCAACTACATACTACATACTGCATACTACATACTGCAACTACATACTACATACTGCATACTACATACTACATACTGCATACTACATACTACATACTGCATACTACATACTGCAACTACATACTACATACTGCATACTACATACTACATACTGCATACTACATACTACATACTGCATACTACATACTGCAACTACATACTACATACTGCATACTACATACTGCAACTACATACTACATACTGCATACTACATACTACATACTGCATACTACATACTACATACTGCATACTACATACTGCAACTACATACTACATACTGCAACTACATACTACATACTGCATACTACATACTACATACTGCATACTACATACTGCAACTACATACTACATACTGCATACTACATACTACATACTGCATACTACATACTGCTTACTACATACTACATACTACATACTGCATACTACATACTACATATTACATACTGCAACTACATACTACATACTGCATACTACATACTGCAACTACATACTACATACTGCATACTACATACTACATACTGCATACTACATACTGCATACTACATACTACATTCTGCATACTACATACTACATACTGCATACTACATTCTGCATACTACATACTACATACTACATACTGCATACTACATACTACATATTACATACTGCAACTACATACTACATACTGCATACTACATACTGCAACTACATACTACATACTACATACTGCATACTACATACTGCTTACTACATACTGCATACTCATCGATCAGACAGTATGCAGAGCGTTTACCCACAATGCATTTCGCTCCTGCCCGAGCAGAAATCAGCCGTCCTGAAGCTGATTTCCCTTAAGCTCTAAACTCTGTAAACTTTAGCAACATTTGAAACATTTTCAGGTGAGAAAGTAGTCGTTTAGATCCCCAACGTGTTGAAAACCTGACATAATACCGGCTGTTTACAATTTTGTTCCCACGAATTCGGCGCTACTAAAGCTTGCCGCAGTGAGCTAACGCACTTCCTGTTATTTTCACAAAATAAAATACCCGTTGCCTTTTATCATAGGGAAAGCCATTACCATACAATTGGTATAGATGGGACCAAGTCACACATGTGCAAGTCTCAAGTAAGTCTCAAGTCATTTTTTCTTGGTCAAGTCAAGTCACCTTATTATTGCAATTTTACCTGCAGAATCTGATCTTAATAAAGTGAAAAGACAAGATATAATGTGTCCAACCTGTTTAAAAAATATGACAATTTGGATTTGCATTGTAATTACTGGTCATCTGTAAAATACATAATGGAATCAAACAAAACAGAAATTACTTCATAAAATTATTTATTGATGGCTTTCAATCTAAACAGGGTCACTTCTGCCTCACTTCTGCCACTAGTTTAGTATTTTAGTTGCCTAACAAGAAAAAAGGCAAACATAAAAATCTTTTGAAAAAACATACTACCGTATAGAGCACCAGAAACATCTGTATGTTTGATCTGTATCATCTTGAGACACCAGAGCTCTAAACACACAACAAAAAAGAGATTATTAGCTTATTGTTCTTAGAAAAATGTCATGTCTGTGGGTTTTTGCCACGTTTTTAGTTTCTGTTTAAGTTCTTAGTTTTTTTTTTTCCCTTGTCCTTTCCAGCATTATGGCAGCAGAATTGTAATCTGAATACCGTTTATGCTAAACACATTTGCTATGCCAAGGGAAGCTTTATGAATGTAAAGCTCCCCTTGTAAAACTCCTCATTTTTATTTATTTGTTTTTGTTACAATATTTAACATGATATGATAATAGTGAACCTACCCTCGTTGTAGCTAGCTTGAAACTGCCGTTTTGACAGGAAATAACGATCGGCGACGTCACGTTACGTTGCATCTTGGGTAGTTTGAGTATGAGTAGTAACCTCATGATGCATACCCAACATTTAGGTGAATCTAGTATGCATCCGGGAACTTAAAAAAAGTTAGTAGGAGTAGTGGGAGTAGTAGGCGGTTTCGAACACAGCCAAAGACTGAAGAGTTTTACACCACCACTCGGAGAGGTCAAAGGTCATCGCTGCATACTGACAGCTTTGGTCACATGATGCTCTTCATACGTTCACATCATTTAATAACTGATCATCCTCACAGCTGACCTGTGTGAGTTTATCATGAGGTGAGTCAGATAAACTCAAAATGTTTTCAACATTTGAACAGAAACGTTGCCATGGAAACAAAGATAAATTAAACATGTTAAGTTTTCAGGAGTTTCCTGATGAACTGCCATCACTTTGAAGATGACATTTGTTGTGATTTGACGCTGTTTAATAAACTGAATTGAATTGAATTAAATTAAATTAAATTAAATTAAATTAAATTAAATTAAATTAAATTAAATTAAAGTAAATTAAATTAAATTAAATTAAATTAGATTAAATCGAATCGAATTGAATTGAATTGTCCATTTCCAGCCCAGAATAGTGCCGGCCTGAAGGTTCATCCACCCCATCTGGGATCTGAAACACTGGTAAACATGTGCATAACCTCTAGCAAAGCTCTTCTGCTCTATTGGGAGGTGCTCGTCACGTTCAGCCCGGGACTCATAAATATCTTTTTGACACCATAATCGTCTTCTTGCTGCAACCTTCTGACAGAGATTTCAGGATCTGGACCGGTGACAGGATCCAGGTCAGAGTCAGACTTTTAAACTAAGAAGGAGGACGAGCCTGCGTCTGATTTGCACCTAAAAGACAATTATCCCAGAGGCTCACATGCCCTCAACGCCTACAAATCTGTAACACTGGATCTAAACTCAGTAATACTGGTGTTACTAAACCTAAATATGACATTTATTCCCTCTCTCGCTCTCTCTCTAAAAGTCTGTTGCTCACAGGCTTTTATTTTGTAAAAGTCTGTTGCTCACAGGCTTTTATTTTGTAAAACTCTGCTGCTGTGGAACAGGAAAAGAAAGTAATCGGCGGATCCACCAAACATGGAGAAGGGTACGGAACTTTTACTCGGCCATTTTCATGTTAAAGTTCTTCCAGACGGCGGAGTCGACAGAACCAAAGTCATCTGTAAACACTGCCAAGTTGAATTGTCTTCTCAGCGTAGTAGTTCCAGTCTAAAATATCACTTAAAGGCAAAACACACAACTGATAGCAGCAAGTCATTCAAGGAAACAGACAGTGGAGCGAGGCTTCTACATAAAAACTACAGAAAGATGCTGATGTTAAAAGTGTGTTTGCACAACAAATGTTATGGCACTTTCATTCATATGGCAGCACATTTAAAATAAAGCTAAATGCTAAAAGCTATACACTACTTTTGGATTCATTTTTGGATTTTACAAATGCGATTAATCGTGATTAATCAGGGAAATCATGTGATTAATTAGATTAAACATTTTAATCGTTGCCCAGCCACAATTTAAGCTGAGACTTTCTTTGTCCAGTTAAAGCTTATTCTCTTCCACTCTGCTCTCCTTCATCATCAGCTTTAAACAGCGGAGCTTCTCTGCTGCGCCCCACAGCTCGCTGGACGATCCCTCATGTCCGACTGTGTGTTCGTGTCACTGGGGGGAAGGCGGGGCCCGGGGAAGGCCCCAGGAAGGGCTGAATGGATGCTTCATCACCCGACGGCCAACCTCTCACGATGATGCATGAAGCCCGGCAGGATGCGGCGCAGAGACCTTTGATACCGAAGCACCAAACACACTCAAGGCATCACGGGTAGCGTTGCAACAAACCTCTGTAACAGACGTGCGTTCGCATCTTTTGTAAATTATGTTTTACTCAGTTGTGAAATAACTCAATCACAGAAAGTATTTCAGGGTTCAGAGTTGGAGAATTCGAGCTGACATTCAGAGAATGAGCCTAAAAAATGCTCCAATAAAGGTGCTCTATCCATCACCTGATGCCTTCTACACAGGTTTAGCCTTATTTGTCGGTCTATTACTACACATTGAACTTGGAGAAATTAATGTTTGTTCTGCTTTGCTTTTCATTCATTCATTTTCTGTAGCTGAATCCAGGGGAGCTGGAGCTAGACTACCGCTCATTTCCATGTCAAGTTAGTGGAGTGGGCGCTGGGGCCTCATTGTCACGTTAACTTGCTGCTGAGAGTCCTACAGGTTGTGTGTCAGAAGAGGCGGCGGGGGGGGGGGGGGTGTTGTTATAATTGGCAGCTATGAATCTGAGCGAGTGGCCATGACTTGTGGAGTCCCCCAGGGGTCAATTCTTGGACCTCTTCTGTTTAACTTGTATATGCTCCCTTTGGGTCAGATACTGCAGAACTTTAACGTCAATTATCACAGTTTATGCAGACGATACACAACTTTATGCGTCTCTGTCACCATGACGACTGCGGCCCAGCAGACGTACTGTGTCAGTGTCTGGAGGAAGTAAACACCTGGATGAGAGAGAATTTTCTACAATTAAATGAAGACAAAACTGAGATCCTTCGGTTTGGGAGCAAAGAGAAGAGGGTCAGCGTTGGTAAATAGACGAGGGGGGATAAAACTGATCCCAGGCCACAACACAAACTGCTGCCAATCCAAATAAACTGTATTACATTCGTAAAATGAACATAGACCCATAAACCTTCATATAATTAACTGTGTTGTGTGAAAAATGTAAAAAAAAATAAAAATCTTTGCAGCCATCTTCGTGAATGTGTTTACGTCACGTGACTGCGGTTGATTGACGGCTGAACGGACGGCGTTAATGGGAAAAGCAAAGGTAATAATGTGGAGTCATCATGGATCATCATCATGGTGAAAGAGCAAAGAAGCCATCAGGTGCCCAGTTTAGAAAGAGAAGAAGAGGAGAAACGGGCAGAAGATAAAGGGATGCAGATTTCTATCAGTGACCTGAGGGACGTAGCCTATAGGCTATCTGTTAGCCTCTTGCTAACATGTTGCTGTAGGCTATAGGCTATCTGTTAGCCTCTTGCTAACATGTTGCTATTAGCCACGACTGTGTTTGATTTTTAGTTTTGCTGAACTGGAATCAGAATTGAGGCATCATGTCATGCAGCTAATTTCACCCAAAGGCAACCTGGTCTGGTTTGTGTTTGCAACACAACAAGAAGTCCTGACTGTGGATTATTTTTATTGTCATGAGCTATATGCTGAATTAAATAACTTAAATAACTTCTAATATACATTGACATGGCATTTTGTAAGCTACATGTGGTATCTTTTTGTACCTTTTTGTATTTAGGATTATATATAATAAAATAATACAAATAATATAATATGTTGTTGTGTTGGTGGCGGGGTGAGTCTTTTTTTTTTTGGAGGGGAGGGGGGGGGATGGTTCACCCTGGGCGTAAATCTAGCCAGGTCCGCTGCCGTCTGAAAGCACTTCTGTTTTCTTGAAAATGGTTTAATTCTCAGTGTTTGCCATGAAATACAACTCTAATGGCTTCCATGCTGCAGGAGGCATGATTCCCAAACTTCCTCCTCATCTGTTGGGCCCTATGAATATGCTAATTAGCTAATATGCTAATGAGCTCTTAGATCCAAGGACTCAGGTCAGCTGGTCCAGTCCAGAGTCCAGACTAAACATGGAGAAGCAGCATTTAGCTGTTATGCTGCAAACAAGTGGAACAAACTGCCAGTGGAGATTAAACTTTCACCAAATGGAGACATTTTTAAATCCAGGTTAAAGACATTTCTGTTCTCATGTGTCTATGCATGAAATCTGCACGCTATCTTTGAACTTATCTAGACTGTTGCTCGTTTTTGATCATTTTAATTATTTTATTAGTATTCTTTTATGTATTTTTAATGCTTCTTCCACTCCTTGCTGCAATGCTTTTATTTTACGTAAAGCACTTTGAACTGTTTTGGACATGAAATGTGCCGATATCCAGAACCTTCCTGCTGTGAGGCGACGGCGCTAACCACCACAATGATGCCCCCAATGTCATGTCAATACCCTCAAAATAAAGTTGATTTTGCACTTTAGGCTCATATTGATGATGTAATTGAACCTTAAGTTTTCTGCCTCTTCTCCGGCCTGAATAACAGACAAAAGAATAGCAATTATCCAAGGCAACAAATAGTGATCGCTGTCCCTGCTGTGGTCAGATGTTCCCAAACATTTCCTCCGCCCCGGTCCCTTTGAGCTGGATGTTACGCTCAAAGAAAGGAAGACCGCAAAGAAGGCCTGAAGTTAAAAACGCTAAGAGTCCCAGTGAAAGAATCCCACGAGCTGGATGGAGAACCGTGGCACAAAAGGACCAGTGTGCGGTGTGCTAAGTGCTGCGTTCAGAGCCAAATTAATGGCAACGTGCATCATGGAAAAAGTACAGTTACAATGGTGCATTCCTCAGTAAACAAAAGTCTGAGAGCAGGCGGTAGCTTGGCGAGGAGGCCTCTGAATGTTTTGTAATGGCATCCGTGGTGAGTTCTCCATCTGCCGACCATTCGCAGAGCCTCTTCAAATAAATGCTGGAAATGAGGAATTCTACTTCCCACCACTTTTGTTGATTTGGCAAACTGTAAAACCGAGCTGGGAAAAACTTCTCTGGCTCACATTGCTTTGTTTATGTGAGCTCTGGAGATGCTTAGTCCTAATTATATCATTTCTTAATGCTGCGTGTGTGTGTGTGTGTGTGTGTGTGTGTGTGTGTGTGTGTGAGCTGCAGTGTTTGCTTGCACATGCAGAAGGAATGTTACAAGCCAAAGGGAAGTGGTTTAATCCGTTTGAAACCAAGAGGTCAGCATTGCTGAAAGCTTTATTAGTCCATTTACCTTCAGTGAGAGCAACTCCCTGCCAAGGACTTGCATCCACTTCACTGTGATGATGTTATCCATACCCGCCGGCGCTGTGGTACAACACGAGTCTGAATACTTCTTAATGATTTCTGCTGGAGAAGCAAGTGATTCTGATTTACAGTTTTAAAAAAAAAGAGGATAGTATCACATTGCTGAGAGGTGTGAGAGAGACGGAGTGACACAAAGAAGCCTCTATCTGGCCAAGTGGTCAACAGACGGAGCGCTAAAGGCCTTGATGTTCCCCTCGCGCGGCGTTTAGCGCTGCCTCGCAGCCGCCAGACGCCTGGTCACGTCAGCCGCCTCCATTTGCGCTTCAGTCTGTGCAGAAAGCTGCCACTTTCAGGCTGCTGGCTGTGGAACTTTTTATTTAGCTTAGCTGAATGAGGAGCATTGAGCTGTTGGGTTTGTGTGGGCGCCGAAGCTTCAGCTGATCGCTGCTTTGTGTTGGAACACTTTGGCTGTGTTCGAAACCGCATACTACATACTACATACTTCCATACTGCATACTGCATACTACATACTACATACTTCCATACTGCATACTGCATACTACATACTGCATACTACATACTGCATACTACATACTGCATACTACATACTACATATCAGACAGTATGCAGAGTGTTTACCCACAATGCATTTGGCTCCTGCCCGAGCCGAAATCAGTCGGCCTGAAGCTGATTTCCCTTAAGCTCTAAACTCTGTAAACTTTAGCAACATTTGAAACATTTTCAGGTGAGAAAGTAGTCGTTTAGATCCCCAACGTGTTGAAAACCTGACAAAATACCGGCTATTTACAATTATGTTCCCACGAATTTGGCGCTACTAAAGCTAGCCGCAGTGAGCAACGCACTTCCTGTTATTTTCACAAAATAAAATACCCGTTGCCTTTTATCATAGGGAAAGCCATTACCATACAGTTGGTGCTTTTGTTTTGAAAACAGGAAGTGAACCTACCCTCGTTGTAGCTAGCTTGAAACTGCCATTTTGACAGGAAATGAGGATCGGCGACGTCACGTTACGTTGCATCTTGGGTAGTTTGAGTATGAGTAGTAACCTCATGATGCATACCCAACATTTAGGAGAATCTAGTATGGATCCGGGAAAAAAGTCAGTATGAGTAGTATAATAGTTGATAATATATAATAGTAGGAGTAGTAGGAGAAGTATGCGGTTTGGAACACAGCCTTTATCTTCCAGGGTTCTCTTAAAGTTTGTCTGAGGAGCGCGGCGTCTGGCGTCCTGTTGGAATAAAACACCGGAGCCGTTACTTTCATCATTACATTACGATCATTCTGCAGACGCTTTTATCCAAAGCGACTTACAATAAGTGTGTTCCACATCGGTCGGCAAAAGAACTTCAGGTCACAAGAAATCATGAGTGCATTTCTTGGAACTTCACTGTGGGGTCTTTGGCGCCGTCTGTTGTCACTTGGTGTTTTCTGGCCTCTCGGCGTTTTCTCAGGCCAGCACGGCGAGTCTTTGCCTGCAATCAGATGAGGGATGACAGCTGCACTCCTTGTGGTCAAACCACCCTCCTGGGCCCAGCTACCCACCAGAGCTACAGTCTCGCAGAAGCTAGCTTAAAGGTATTAACGGACATGATGTCAGCGTGCGCCTGGAGGCAGAATCACTGTCCAACAATTCCCGATCCCCGTCTACCCTTCAGAACCTCAAAGTCATGCAGTGGTTTCTGCCATCAGAGGTGGGCCAAAAAGTGTACTCAAATACGCTTGAGTACTTGAGTCTGTCAATCAGACAGACAAAAATACTAAATAATCATCTTTAGGCAAATTAGAGTTCATCCAACTGATAAAATAAATTAAAATGAATTCATTAATTACAAAATAACTTAAATTAAAATAATCCAGGTAAATTCAAGTACTTCGATAAAAAATAAAAGAGACTTAGGAAATGTTTAAAACATATGTAACCCATATGTAACCTAAAAAACAAACATTCACCTATCCATGGGGGAAAAAACGAGTTTAGGAAACTTAGCGCTACATGTTTCCTCAAGTTAGATGTTAGCTCATTGTAGCCTAATGTAGCGGAGTAAGAGGACAGTTTCTGCTGCACACATCTACTCAAGTAAAAGTAAAAAGTATAGAGATTTAAAACTACTCCTAGAAGTGTAATTTTTTCAAAAACTTACTCAAGTAAAAGTAACTCGTTACGACCCGCCTCTGCTTGCCAACGTACATCTGAGGGCCTCAGTCGTGTTATTTCATGGTTAAAAACGATGTGACTTGAATGGTACGGAGGGGTTTACCATCTCAGTCCATCACAGACTGCAGTCGGGCGAGTTTCTGCTGTGCATTTGCTTTAGTATTAGTGTGGCACTGCACACATCCAGAATCACAGCTGGATAAACTACCTCACTGCAACAGCTGTATTAACATCACGATGTTCTAACGCAAACATATCATACGTTTGTTTTATTGCTTCAGCTATTTACAATATCCATAAATACAAGAAATAAATACAATAAATACAACAAGCTAACTCCCTCCCCCGGGCTCTGAGGGCCGCGGATCTCAGGCTACGTCGTCTTCTTCCCGGCTGCTGTGCGACGGTTATTCTTTGCCAGATGTGGACTGATGTTTCCTGCGGTATAGGTTGCCTGTGGGTCATTGTGATTGGCCAAACTGTCTCCTCGTGGGCCACCGGGAGGATTTCAGAAGTCTGATTTAACAACACAACACATAGCCGGTATGCAGGCCGTCCCCGTGGCTTCATTTTTAAGCCTAATTGTATAATTCACCAACAGGAAGCTGTTTTCAAGCCTTCACTTTCCCCCTTTTTTTTAATCCATGAAATAAAAAGGGATGAGAAAAGAAGCAGTAAGAGGCGGCGGGCAGGTGGAGAGGCGAGGCTGTGATGCAGTTTGTGTACGCCGGCACCAAACTGCCACCAAACTGTGTACACACACACACAACATTAGCATAAAACAGCTTTGCATATGATCTGAGCATTTTCCAACAGAGTCGAGATGACACAGACAGAGCGAGTTGAGAGGGAATAAATTAAAGCTCTTGCTTTCTTTCTTTCTGAGACGATCACTTTCTGTCAACAAGCAGCCGCCACACACCCCCCCGACGCCGGGTCGGCTGCTAATCCTGCTCAACACACACTTATATAAGCACCGAGCAACACCAGGTGAGCTTTCCTGGCTCGTGTCGGCTCTGAAATAAAGTAAAATACGAACAGGAGATGAATGAAACCCCATCCTGTCCAACGTCTGGGGGGCTTCATCACCCCACATCACTGCTCATGCTCATTTTGGGGCCCGATGAAACACTCTTTTCACGTCTCGATCGACACTTCTTTCTAGGGCTGGGCAACGATTAAAATGTTTAATCTAATTAATCACATGATTTCCCTGATTAATCACGATTAATCGCATTTGTACGCAGAATCCAAAAATGAATCCAAAAGTAGCGTATAGCTTTTAGCATTTAGCTTTATTTTAAATGTGCTGCCATATGAATGAAAGTGCCATAACATTTGTTGTGCAAACACACTTTTAACATCAGCATCTTTCTGTAGTTTTTATGTAGAAGCCTCGCTCCACTGTCTGTTTCCTTGAATGACTTGCTGCTATCAGTTGTGTGTTTTGCCTTTAAGTGATATTTTAGACTGGAACTACTACGCTGAGAAGACAATTCAACTTGGCAGTGTTTACAGATGACTTTGGTTCTGTCGACTCCGCCGTCTGGAAGAACTTTAAAATGAAAATGGCCGAGTAAAAGTTCCGTACCCTTCTCCAGGTTTGGTGGATCCGCCGATTACTTTCTTTTCCTGTTCCACAGCAGACAGCAACAGACTTTTACAAAATAAAAGCCTGTGAGCAACAGACTTTTACAAAATAAAATGAATGATAAAACCTGCGTTAAAGCAGGGCTCAGTAATACGGGGTTTGTTTACCATGCAATACACACCCCAAAGCTGTAGGGGGAGCTCCGTAGAAAATAGGCGACAGTCTAGCCAGACTGTCGTAAACCCACCAGAGGCAATTTACGGTTTATTTTTCAAGACACTGGCAGAGAGTTGGAGAAGACTACGGAGGTTTGCGATATCTTCAAAGGTATGTAGTAAAAGTAATTATCAAAGCAGTATAAAAGCAAAGAATGAATTGTAAACCATATGTGCATGTTTGTCTTGTACTATATCATACCTGGCTCGGCTCAGAGCCCTTTACGACCTGCCGTGAAGCAGTAGTTCTCGGCTCTCGTGTGTCGCGAGACTTCCAGAGCTAAACAAAGCACGCAGCGCCACAGGCAAAGTTGCAAGCGCTGTTTCGGGCTAGGCCAGATGGAGATGGAAAAGTCACCGTTTTCATCGGAACGGGTCAGCCAAGCAAACTGATGATTGCCAAGCAATTTTATGACCATGAAAAAGTTGCATAGCATGTCTTTATTGCGCAATAAAATATGTATCGGCATTAAACAATTAACGAGTTAACGCGATAATAACGCATTAACTCGCCCAGCCCTACTTCTTTCACGTCCGTTTTGAAGGTAAAAGGTTGATGGAGACTTGATGCTGAAAAGGAGGGACGGAAACCTTTCAGGAATCAGTTGTGACATCACGAATGCCAGCGATCAGCTGTTTGCTAAATATCATAAGACGTGAAAGATTAAAAACACCAGTGAAGGCCGTCTCCTGCTTCTTCAGCTGCTTCGGAGAGCTTTTACGAATAAAGGAAATATTTCCTACAAAATAGTGTGTACCATACCTTGACCGCCACAAGCCCTAAACCTTTAAGATCTAGTTTGTTTTGTTTAATCATTTTGGCCTTGGTTCACTCAGAGGAGAAGCTTCATTTTCAGTTTTGTGTGCTGAGCAGCAATAACCTCTTTGACTATATGCGTGTAGACTCCTGCATATAAATGTACATAAAACTTAAAACGTAAAAATGTTCTGTTGGATATGTGTGTATATACATACACTACATATCTCTCTCTATATATATATAGATATCTCAATTCAATTCAATTCAATTCAAATTCAAATTCAAAAATACTTTATTTATCCCAGAGGGAAATTAAATGTTGATGTAGCTCAATTAAATCAAAGAGTTATTATAGATGCTGATGGCTGTGGGCAGGAAAGATTTCCTGTAGCGGTCCCTTTTGCATCCAAACTGAAGAAGCCTTTGACTGAAGAGACTCTGTTTTCCGATAACAGTCTCATGGAGAGGATGTTCAGGGTTGTCCATAATTCTCTTGATTTTATGCAAAATCCTTCTTTGCATTATTGTCTCCAGAGGTTCCACAGTCGTCCCCAGAACAGAACCAGCCTTCCTTATCAGGTTGTTGAGTGTTTTTAGGTCCCTGGTTCTGATGCTGCTGCCCCAACAGATGACGCAAGAGGAAACGACGCTCTCAACAACAGACTTGTAGAAGATCTGCAACATCTTGTTGCAAACCTTGAAGGACCTTAGCTTCCTCAAGAAGTACAGTCTGCTCTGTCCTTTCTTGTAGATGGCTTCACTGTTGTGTCTCCAGTCCAGTCTGTTGTCCACATGAACACCAAGGTATTTATATTCCTCAACCACCTCCACTTCTTCTCCCATGATGGAAACAGGGTTTGATCTGACCTGTTTCTCCTGAAATCTACAATCATCTCCTTTGTTTTGTTAACATTCAAGATGAGATGATTGTTCCCACACCATGCCACAAAGCGGTCCACCAGCTCTCTGTACTCAGCTTCTTGTCCATCTCTGATACACCCGACAACTGCAGAGTCATCTGAATATTTCTGTAGATGACAGGAGTCTGACTTGTACTGGAAGTCTGAAGTGTACAGAGTGAAAAGGAATGGTGAGAGTACAGTCCCCTGTGGTGCTCCTGTGCTGCTGATCACCTGGTTAGACACACATTTCTTCAGTCTGACAAACTGTGGTCTGTTTGTCAGGTAGTCATTAATCCAGGTGATTGTTGAGGCCTCCACCTGAGTCTTCTGGAGTTTTATTATCTATCTATCTATATTTTTTATATATATTTTTATATATATATATATATTTTATATATATATTTTTATTATCTATCTATATATATAGAGAGAGAGGTATATATATATATACATACAGTCTAGGTAAATAAGACAAATACACACACTGAAAAATTAGCTTAAAGAAATGGCATCTATCTATCGATCGATCGATCTGTCTGTCTGTCTATCTATCTGTCTATCTATCTATCTATCTATCTATCTATCTATCTATCTCTCTCTCTATCTATCTATCTATCTATCTATCTATCTATCTATCTATCTATCTATCAACCCAACCATCTATCTATCCATCTTTCTCAAACGCAAACGGGGAGTTTGTGCTAGCCAAACACAACTGTCCGACGTACAGCCAATCACAATGTACTCCCATTCAAGTGTACAGCCATATTGTGACGTGTTCAGCAGACAACGGACCCCGATCTGGTACCTACACCGGAAACCTTTCAGGAATCAGTTGTGACATCACGAACGCCAGCGATCAGCTGTTTGCTAAATATCATCAGACGTGAAAGATTAAAAACGCCAGTGAAGGCCGCCGCTTTGTCCTGCTTCTTCCTGCCTGTTTCACATGGCGTGTAGCCTGCAGCGCCACCTGCTGACCACAGCGCACGCAGTCGTTCGTCGGCGTTGTTGGAGACAAACCGGACGAGTCGTTCCTGGTTGAGATCCAACATCTGGGCAGAAAGTTTGTTTCTCCGACGCCACGCTGCTTCAGGATGAATCCGAGGGTCGGTTCCAGCTCTGAAAACAGACCCCTCACATGGACCACTCTCCCTTTTATCGGTTTTATTTTCAGTTTTTCTCATTTCTCCTCTGGACGTGACGAATTCTCAGTGTTGCGCGTTAAACTCATGAACTATACGGCACAATTAAAGCCTCTCAGCCACAGGCCTGTTAGCTTTAAATCACCCGAGATGAAAGTTGGACGGCTGTAAAGAGCGAGCGGCATATGGCTGTTATTATTTAGTGTCGCGGCGTAAACTTCTGAGGGATCGCTCGTGTGCAGCTGAAAGAGTGTTGACAGATGTTGAAGCATAAAAAACATGGAGAAAAGTGTAGTGAGAGCGAGGATGGAAGAGTGGCAAGAGAGGGAAAGAGGCAAAAGTGACGATGGAGGAGGTGAAGCCTGAGGGGAGGCGCCGCCTGAGGGGACAGCCGCGGGTGAGAGGCGCTGACAGACGAAGAAGACGGGAGGATAAAGAGCTGCGTAACGCGGTACACGGAGACGTCCCGGTGGATTCTGGGAGGCAGCGGTGCAGCTCTGCAGAACCTGTGCTCAGCAGCGTGTTTACATTAATGAGCTAAGAGCTTCTCCCAGTCTCCGAACACGCACCCACACGGTCGTCTTTCCATCACATTACGTCCGACTTACATTCGTTTTCCTGCAGATTTAGCCTTCAGAACTGCTGCTTTTTACCCAGAAATGAACTCCAGCCGCGCAGAATAACGGCGTAAACGGGTTTATGAGCCCACGGCACGCAGACAGTTTGGGTTCCTGCTCGTCTGTCAGGAGTGACAGGGAGCACAGAAGTGACAAAACCATGCCACCCGGAGCATTTCTACGCTGACACATAAGTCAAACACCACAAACAGCCAGATAAAAATATCCCCAGCATGGATGGAAATCCCAGGGTACTAATGACTCTGAGACACCCGAAAGTCTCACTTTTACAGTCGTGTAATACAGGTTTTTAAACACTTCACGCTAAGTTCTGCTCATGTAATACCAAAGGTGAGCGATGAAGCTAAAAACCTGATATATTTGACAGGATAACCATTGATTAGCCTTTTTAAAGATGGTCCAAAAAGTTCAGAAAGTTCATAAATCACCAAATCACAACAAAAACCATCCCACTTCAAAGATACCGTCCAATTCAAAGCCGTCACATTTCATACACTGGAAAAAATGCCCCTCCAAAAATAAGTAAGAAAAACAACAAATAAAAGACATTTTTGCTTGAAATAAGCAAAAAAATCTGCCAACGGAACTAGTGAAAATCGGCTTGTCAAGATTTCTTGAAATAAGATGTGATATTTAGGACTTTTGAGTTAAAAGTGATCTTGAAATTAGCTTAAAAACCTCTTCAAATGAAAAAAAAAGCTTGTTTCATATGATATGTAACTCAAAACAATTTGTTTTCAAGACTTTTTCACTTAACAAGATATTCCAGATGAGTTGTATTAAAACAAGTCCCTATATCTGGCTGAAATGGTACTTGTTAGGCAGTTGTGTCTTATATTAAGTGTAATGAGATATTTGGACTAGAAATGAGACTAATTTGGACTTTGATTCATCTGATTTGACTGGATGATGGTTGAATTGCATGAATACACTGGAAAAAATCAAAGTCTTACCAAGTATATTTGTCTGATTCATATGGAGCCGATTTTTTTTTAAAGTTGCTCAGCTGAAGAAACCAAATTCTCTTGGATTCAATCCTCGTCCCGAGTGAGTTCCTTATTTCACATTAAATATGACTTCATTCAGAAAGCAGAAGCAGAAACTCGACTGTGTTGAACCCAAACTAAGATCTGCACTTAAAACGTGACGAGTTCTGAGCTGAGACCAAAGTAGAGCTAAAAGGACGCATTAAGCAATAAGATATAAATACCAGCGTTGGACCGGCTGATCCGGCCTCCCCCCAGTCACCTGCAGCCCCCCGCAGAGTCCACACCACTGCTGGGTGATGTCATCAGTGGTGGCTGGAGTCAAATTAAGACGCTGATATGTGTGGGTGGTTTCCTGCGCTCTGCAGTCGACTCTTACAGGAGTGCAGGTGTGTGGAACCTCCGGTTAGCGTCCTCTTCCTGTGTGCTGCTGCACCACATGTGGGTTTGGAGGGGGTTCACCAGCCGTGCACGCACACAAGCGCACGGAACAGCTGATCATCTGCTCAAAGTTTACTGTCATAAGTATAAAATCAATAAAACAATTTTAAAGAAAAGGAGGGAGCCAGGGCAGGGTGTGTTTATCTGGTGCTTAACGATGGTGCAGGCAGTAGAAGTTATGCTTTCTCACGCAGCTCGTAGCTCATTTGATTTGTCTTTAAAAGTTTATTTAAAAAGATAAATCAGGACGAAGTAGCACATCCCTGTTATAGATCTGAATCATTCTCATAGATGTGGCATGTATGCATGTAAATAACTTGCTTGTATATTAGATTCATTCTTATTCAATCAGCTTAAATGAACTTTATTTTAAAGTTGACAAAATGTCACATGTGATTCAGTGGAAAAATACACCACCGCACACTTCCAGCGGGTCACAGCATTTGCTGTGTTCCTGAATTTGACATAATTATATGACAATCATTTGAGAATTTTTTTGACATAATCATTTGACAATTATTTGACAATTTTTTGACATAATCATTTGACATAATTTCACTGAGTCATATTTTCTGCCCTCTGCAGTCTGAGCTCACCTGATAAGATGCCCCACTGCATTAAGACTCTTCAGCACAGTCAGCAAAGTTTATTCTGGTGTCAGAAAACTTTCACAAGAAAGTTTGTAAGCAGGAGATGAATATCTATTTCCAGATGCACAGAACCCATTTCAGCATACATTGCATATAAATTGGTGTATACTCTGCCACCTCAGAGAACCCAGCTGAGGTCCTACAGGGAACTGTATCTTTACAGCTCTTTCTAAAAGTAACTACAAAATATTTCTTTTATTTTTGTCTGTATTTCATGTTGATTCAGTGTTATTCCACACGTGTTATCTTGTGTCCTATGTCTGATATAACCTGTGTTTTCTCCTTAGTACTCATCATTGTTCAGACTTGGATCGTTTGGATTTGGGCAGAAGCCAAACGTCAGTCGGATAAACGAGCTGCTCGGAGCTAATGTTCCTGTTTTTGAGGGAATTCCATCCTTTGCATCCTCCGGCCTGTTAAAGTATTTATCAGAACAGAAACATTTCATCCAGCAGGCAGCTTCCAGGCAGGTGCAGTCCAGAACCAAACCAGTTTCTGGATTCTGAAAGATTCTGCTCATCAGTTAAAGTTTAGATGGAAACACTCAGAGGGGTAAACTACACATAAACACATGCACGCTTCTGTTGTCGGTGGTTAATCAGAGGTTATTAAAAGTTCATTTAAAAAGATAAATCAGGACGAAGTAGCACATCCCTGTTATAGATCTGAATCGTTCTCATAGATGTGGCATGTATGCATGTTAATAACTTGCTTGTATATTAGATTCATTCTTATTTAATCAGCTTAAATTAACTTTATTTTAAAGTTGACAAAATGTCACTATTGCATGTGATTCAGTGGAAAAATACACCACCGCACACTTCCAGCGGGTCACAGCACTTACTGTGTTCCTGAATTTGACAATTATTTGAAATAATTTATTTGACAGTTATTTGACAAAATTATTTGACAATCATTTGACATAACTATTTGAAATAATTTATTTGACATAATCATTTGACTAATGTTCCTGTTTCTGAGGGAATTCCATCCTTTGCATCCTGCGGCCTGTTAAAGTATTTATCAGAACAGAAACATTTCATCCAGCAGGCAGCTTCCAGGCAGGTGCAGTGCAGAACCAAACCAGTTTCTGGATTCTGAAAGGTTCTGCTCATCCGTTAAAGTTTGGATGTTCCTCACTCAGAGGGGTAAACTACACATAAACACATGCACGCTTCTTTTGTCGGTGGTTAATCAGAGGTGAGCTCACTTTGCTGCCCCCCCCCCCCTCGCTGTGGATGTGAGGCAGCTGTATCGGAGCAGCATCTCCCCGGCAGCACCAGGGCAGCCAGGCAGGCGGAGAAGAAAAGGCCCGAGCGCCGCAGGACGGCTGCAGGCGAGGAGAAAGACACTGCTGACAAACGCATTAATTACTTTATCAACTTCCTTCCCCAATTAACCTTACACGCCACCTTCCAGGTAAGCCAGCCGAGGGAGGAGGAGCGGCGCCGGTGACTCCTCATCAGCCGGGGGAAAGCTCTGAGTCAGAGAAAATGTGAGGTGAGGAGAGATGGAGAATGGGAGAGACAATGGTTTCCTTCCATTCTTTTCAGAAGCAAAGGCAGAAATGACCAGATAACATTGTCATTAGCATCCAGGAAGTTTCCACAAATCCTTCCTGTGATTACTAAACATAATGTCCAAGTTAATTAATGGACTAATGTCTCATTCACTCCTTCATTTGCATTTTCAATTACTTCTTAATGCTGGCGTGTCAGCCGTTTGAAGACTCTCCTCCCCGTCGCTCAGACGCTCGCTTGACCGTTGACTCCAGCTCCTCTTTCATCACCTCAGAGGCAGAATCCGGCGAGGATGAGAAAAATGCAATTAAAGGAAGCGTGATCAAGGCATCAGTGGGTGACCCAGAAGAATTAGTGCTTCTTTCTCATTAGTCTGTATTCAAGGCTGGAGCCGGAGCTAAGGAGCTAACTCACTATAAGTAAAATAAGTAAAAAATCAACAAATAAAAGACGTTTTTGCTTGAAATAAGCAAATAAATCTGCCAATGGAACTAGTGAAAATCAAGATTTCTTGAAATAAAATGTGATATTTAGGACTTTTGAGATAAAAGTGATCTTGAAATTAGCTTAAAAACCTCTTCAAATGAAAAAAAAAAGCTTGTTTCATATGATATGTGACTCAAAACAATTTGTTTTCAAGATTTTTTCATTTAACAAGATATTCCAGATGTATTGTATTAAAACAAGTCCCTATATCTGGCTGAAATGGAACTTGTTAGGCAGCTGTGTCTTATATTAAGTGTAATGAGATATTTTGACTAGAAATGAGACAAATATACTTGGTAAGACTTAGATTTTTTCCAGCTTCATGAATGCTGCTGCAGATCTGAAACTTTGTAAGTGTGAGTCATGGATCCACACATCTGGCCCCGGGCTTCAGGCCTCCCTCGGCCCTCGCAGGGCCCTGCAGCTCAGCCTCGGTCCCAGCATCCCAGAATCGGCTCCAGCGCAGGCCACAGCTGCTTTATATTTGCCCTCCCGTGTTTCAGTTCTGCTGCCAGGGTCATAATTAACATTTCAGTGAGTGATGGAAAAGGCCTGCGAGGCCTCCCTCCCCGCAGAATGAGAAACACCAACACTCGGATGCTTTTTAGGGGAGTGGGTTAAACATCTGATTAACACTTTCCCTCCCAGACTTTCCATCCAAAGTTTTAACGATTCATGCGCACGTGCAGATGTTCGGGCGCGTGTTTGGAAGTCTTTCATAGTAAATCCATGTGCTTGTGTTTCATCCTCTCCAGCAGACGCTCCGACGTGGAAGAAAAGCCGGTTCTGATGCAGCATACGAGCATCTCCAAATGAGAATAACACTTAATACGAGGTGCTGACGGTTTAAACGGATCCAGAGCTGCTTTCTGCTCTTGTTTCCCTCTCAGATTACTGACAGCGACGTCCGTGCCAAAACCTGTCACAGAGTTTGTCTTCACGCTAATTTGCGATGGCGGATATTATATTTCGACACCGCTGTGATGGATGGTGGTGAGCCAAATATTGCAAGTATGAGCCGAGTGCTGAGTCTCGGCTAAAAGAGAGAGTGTTGCATCAACTCTCAAGGTGTTGCTGCAATGTGTTGTGCTGCATATGTGGAAATATGGGTTAAAGATGAGAATCTGTGTGAGGGTCACAGAAAGGAGAATAGAGTTCTTTCTTTTATTCTTTTATTCGTCTAAATTAGTTTAAATTTAAATTTAGAACTGATCAAATGTCAGAAATATTTTTAACCTTCATCTTTAGTCATCTTTCTAATATTCTTCAATAATTAGTGAGATTTTTCTTGAACTGGATCCGTTGCAGAAACATCTAATTCTGTAACTTTACCTAAAATAATTCTATTCTAGAGATGATCACTACAGGTGAATAGGGTAATATTTTAAAATAATAGATATCACGATGAAACTTCCTCAGTTGATTACTTATACAAGTATGAAAAAAAAATGTATTACAAGTTTTTGAAATTTTTACGTTTGATTATGCAAATGAGGCATTATCTCATTAAATATGCACACATTTGCATATATTTCCGGAAGGTAGATCTGAACAACTGCCTAACAAGTACTATTTCAGCCAGATATAGGGACTTGTTTGAAGACAATACATCTGGAATATCTTGTTAAGTGAAAAAGTCTTGAAAACAAATCGTTTTGAGTCACATATCATATGAAACAAGCTTTTTATTCATTTGAAGAGGTTTTTAAGCTAATTTCAAGATCACTTCTATCTCAAAAGTCCTAAATATCACATCTTATTTAAAGAAATCTGGACAAGCCGATTTTCACTAGTTCCATTGGCAGATTTTTTTGCTTATTTCAAGCAAAAACGTCTTTTATTTGTTGTTTTTCTTACTTATTTTTGGAGGGGCATTTTTATTCATCTTACTTATCATCGAACATTCACCAACCTGATTTCCACTCAGGAGCAGACACTCCCCTAATTCGTTATCTGCAGATCAAGACGTCGTTTGCGCCCCAACTGAATAGAAAAGGAAGTGAAAACAACAGCAAAGAAGGAGCAGTTTCACTCACCGTGAACATGTGATGTGTTTTATCTGCGTTCTGGAACAGAAATCTGAACAGAACAGAGTTCTACAGAAGAAAATCTGCAGAATTAAAACCGAATCAAGAGATCCGTGAGTTCAGGTCGGCTTATAAAGCAGCTCACACATCCCATCAGGACCAGCAGCCCCTGTTCTGTCTGCATCTGCACAGGATGCATCATGGGACGTTTTCTTCTGTGGAAGACAATCTGCTGCCAGAAAATCAGAGGCATCCGTGAATATTCCTCTCCTTTCTCATTACAGAGGTCTTCCACAGACATCACTGCAGTTATTGATCCTCAAATATAAAATTGACGCAGAGTAATTCCATAAATCCATTTTTTTTTTTAAAGAAAAATGAACATTTACATTTCCCCCTGGAGCCAAGGTGTGGCAGCTGCCATACCCAATTGATGCATGACTTAGCGTCTTTTTGTGCATGCGCGGTGACCTAACGGTCAGAAAAATTCAGTCATCCGATTAGCTGCCCTGTATGTAAATCAAAAAAAAAAAGGACTTTTTTTAAATGTCATTCGATCTACCTTAATACTACCTCATAGTAGTATAGCCCCCCCCAAAAAAAAAGACTTGGTACAAAAAGATACCACATGTAGCTTACAAAATGTCATGTCAATGTATATTAGAAGTTATTTAAGTTATTTAATTTAGCATATAGCTCATAACAATAACATAATCCACAGTCAGGACTTCTTGTTGTGTTGCAAACACAAACCAGACCAGGTTGTCTTTGGGTGAAATTAGCTGCATGACATGATGCCTCAGTTCTAATTCTAGTTCAGCAAAACTAAAAATCAAACACAGTCGTGGCTAATAGCAACATGTTAGCAAGAGGCTAACAGATAGCCTATAGCCTACGTCCTCAGGTCACTGATAGAAATCTGCATCCCTTTATCTTCTGCCCGTTTCTCCTCTTCTTCTCTTCTTCTCTTTCTAAACTGGGCACCTGATGGCTTCTTTGGTCTTTCACCATGATGATGATCCATGATGACTCCACATTATTACCTTTGCTTTTCCCATTAACGCCGTCCGTTCAGCCGTCAATCAACCGGAGTCACGTGACCTAAACACATTCACATAGATGGGTGCACAGATTTTTATTTATTTTATACGTTTACATTTTTCACATAACCCAGTTAATAACATGAAGGTATATGGGTCTATGTTCATTTTAAGAATGAAATACAGTTTATTTGGATTGGCAGCAGTTTGTGTTGTGGCCTGGGATCAGTTTTATCCCCCCTCGTCTATTTCCCAACGCTGACCCTCTTCTCTTTGCTCCCAAACAGAATGATCTCAGTTTGGTCATCATTTAATTGTAGAAAATTCTCTCTCATCCAGGTGTTTACTTCCTCCAGACACTGACACAGTACGTCTGCTGGGCTGCAGTCGCCATGGTGACAGAGACACATAAAGTTGTGTATCGTCTGCATAAACTGTGATAATTGACGTTAAAGTTCTGCAGTATCTGACCCAAAGGGAGCATATACAAGTTAAACAGAAGAGGTCCAAGAATTGACCCCTGGGGGACTCCACAAGTCATGGCCACTCGCTCAGATTCATAGCTGCCAATTATAACAACCCCCCCCCTCCCCCCCCGCCTCTTCAGACACACAACCTGTAGGACTCTCAGCAGCAAGTTGACGTGACAATGAGGCCCCAGCGCCCACTCCACTAACTTGACATGGAAATGAGCGGTAGTCTAAAACTGGCAAGTTTTGAGGGCGCTTGCCCTCACAATGGCCCTCATTTATCAAACTTGCGTAAGACGAAAAACATGCGTAGGTCGTGTGTACGTTCTTTTCTGCGCAAAGGTTGGCATTTATCAAATCCATCGTGAGCGCAGGAAAGATGAAATCGCCACGACAGGTCTGAGGCCGTGTACGCACTTTTCCATTTTGACTTGCGGTGACTGCAATAGCATACATAAACAGCAGCGTCACTAGTGCGTGCCTCAGGAGTCGCAACAAATCCCTAGGTTAAAATTACAGACTTATCACTTCAAAGAAGGCCCATGTTTTATTTGACTTCAACATAAATATAAACATAAACACAAATTAAATAAATTAAACAAGTACAACTCCGTAATTGGAAGAGTGATGGTTCATTATTCAACCGCCTATTCAAGAGCTGATTCTAGCGGCGCGGTAATGGCGAAACGATGGCAGATCTGGCTTTGTTAGAGGACCTGCGCGAGAGAGTGTTCCGGGACCGGCAGGATTTCTTTCGGGAAAATGATGAGCGGCTTATGAGCCGTACAGGAGAGGCGCTTTAACACTGCGCATACGCAAAGACGTAGCTTCGATCAGGCCGGCCACTCTCTCCTCCAAGGCACTCAAATCCAAACCTGGATCAGCTGGGACTAGGGTGACCACCTGCTCATAAGCCCAAGGGGGGACAAGGGGGGACGCCGCCAGACTCTTAGTGGTTTACCCATTTCTAGCACATACTACCTTACATGGTATATCAATTTATATATATATATATATATATATATATATATATATATATATATATATTGATTCCTCTGTTATTGGTGATGTAATATATAACAATAATAATGATAACAATAATATTTTGAACATTCAATGACACACACTACCACTTTATGATTTACTGAAGCAAGTCAATTTCATTTATAGTTCTTTTTTTCTCCAATTGCTTAATTGGAGGTGCCTCACCTGCCATTTTCCCCTGTGTGTTTTTTTTTTTATCCACAAACCACAATCCACAACTAGTTCTAGCCAAGTGTGCCGCGCCAACTGACTGACTGAAGTGCCTAGTGATGAGGCGCGTGAATTGACGTTCATCATCACTGCGAACGTTGAGTCAATTGTCATGGGAACAACAAATATTACAAATACAAATATTAGCTCCTTTGGCTATCTGGGTGGCGCGGGGAAAGTGACAACCCCAGCAAGAATCAATTATGCGGGACAAGCTCTGAATTTGCGGGACGGACTATTTTGGCCTCGAACGCTGTACGCGCACGCGCTACGCGGGACGGTTGGTCACCCTAGCTGGGACGGCTGTCAACAGCGTTTCTTTGCCACCTTTCGTCTTTCCATGTCGCAAATTCTAGAGGTGCGGCCTTCTGTCGAAGGCGTGGTTAGGATCATTACGATGGATTTCAGCCGCCGGATTCATCAACAGCCGCTCGGTCTTACGATGGGATCGGTGTGGTACGCATGTTCTGTAAATCTCACTTGAGCCTCTGCGTACGACGAGTTCTCCGCTCATATCAACGATGCTTTCTACGACGGCTTGATAAATGAGGGCCACTGAGTGCGGCCTAGGCGGTCACCCACATTGCCCGAAGCAAAAACCGGCCCTGATCCCAACCCACTGGTCTGCGTCTGAATTAAAAACTGGAGCCAGATCTGTGCACAGCTGCTCTATATGGAGGCAGAAGATGCTCGCTTCCCAGAAGGAGGAGGCAGACCTGGAAGCACCCATCCCTTCATGTGTCGCTCCATTCAGGCAGACGATCCAGCAACACAGAAAGTTTCTGCTCTCATTGCACTGAGCAGTTAAACCCGGATTAACAGCCCCCGTCAGGCTAATGCTCTGCGTAAATCAGGCTGGATGCTCCCGAACAGACTTCTTTCTTCGATGGAAACACATGTTACAGGATGACAAGATGCTTGTAAATTTAACAAGAATTCAAATGAAGCCGTTCTTCTAACAGGAAATGATGCAGATGAGTTATCAGACTCCATTTTTTCTTTAGTCTAACTGGACTTTAGGTGTTTTTTCTTTAGTCTAACTGGACTTTAGGTGTTTTTTCTCTTGTCTAACTGGACTTTAGGTGTTTTTTCTTTAGTCTAACTGGACTTTAGGTGTTTTTTCTTTAGTCTAACTGGACTTTAGTTGTTTTTTCTTTAGTCTAACTGGACTTTAGGTGTGTTTCCTTTAGTCTAACTGGACTTTAGGTGTTTTTTCTCTTGTCTAACTGGACTTTAGGTGTTTCCTTTAGTCTAACTGGACTTTAGGTGTTTTTTCTTTAGTCTAACTGGACTTTAGGTGTTTTTTCTTTAGTTTAACTGGACTTTAGGTGTTTTCTTTAGTCTAACTGGACTTTAGGTGTTTTTTCTCTTGTCTAACTGGACTTTAGGTGTTTTTTCTTTAGTCTAACTGGACTTTAGGTGTTTTCTCTTTAGTCTAACTGGACTTTAGGTGTTTTCTCTTTAGTCTAACTGGACTTCAGGTGTTTTTTCTTTAGTCTAACTGGACTTTAGGTGTTTTTTCTTTAGTCTAACTGGACTTTAGGTGTTTTTTCTCTTTAGTCTAACTGGACTTTAGGTGTGTTTTCTTTAGTCTAACTGGACTTTAGGTGTTTTCTCTTTAGTCTAACTGGACTTTAGGTGTTTTTTCTTTAGTCTAACTGGACTTCAGGTGTTTTTTCTTTAGTCTAACTGGACTTTAGGTGTTTTCTCTTTAGTCTAACTGGACTTTAGGTGTTTTCTTTAGTCTAACTGGACTTTAGGTGTTTTTTCTTTAGTCTAACTGGACTTCAGGTGTTTTTTCTTTAGTCTAACTGGACTTTAGGTGTTTTTCCTTTAGTCTAACTGGACTTTAGGTGTTTTCTTTAGTCTAACTGGACTTTAGGTGTTTTTTCTTTAGTCTAACTGGACTTCAGGTGTTTTTTCTTTAGTCTAACTGGACTTTAGGTGTTTTTTCTTTAGTCTAACTGGACTTTAGGTGTTTTCTCTTTAGTCTAACTGGACTTTAGGTGTTTTTTCTTTAGTCTAACTGGACTTCAGGTGTTTTTTCTTTAGTCTAACTGGACTTTAGGTGTGTTTTCTTTAGTCTAACTGGACTTTAGGTGTTTTTTCTTTAGTCTAACTGGACTTTAGGTGTTTTTTCTTTAGTCTAACTGGACTTCAGGTGTTTTTTCTTTAGTCTAACTGGACTTTAGGTGTTTTTTCTTTAGTCTAACTGGACTTTAGGTGTTTTTTCTTTAGTCTAACTGGACTTTAGGTGTTTTCTCTTTAGTCTAACTGGACTTTAGGTGTTTTTTCTTTAGTCTAACTGGACTTTAGGTGTTTTTTCTTTAGTCTAACTGGACTTTAGGTGTTTTTTCTCTTGTCTAACTGGACTTTAAGTGTTTTTTCTTTACTCTAACTGGACTTTAGGTGTTTTTTCTCTTGTCTAACTGGACTTTAGGTGTTTTTTCTCTTGTCTAACTGGACTTTAGGTGTTTTTTCTCTTGTCTAACTGGACTTTAGGTGTTTTTTCTTTAGTCTAACTGGACTTTAGGTGTTTTTTCTTTAGTCTAACTGGACTTTAGTTGTTTTTTCTTTAGTCTAACTGGACTTTAGGTGTGTTTCCTTTAGTCTAACTGGACTTTAGGTGTTTTTTCTCTTGTCTAACTGGACTTTAGGTGTTTCCTTTAGTCTAACTGGACTTTAGGTGTTTTTTCTTTAGTCTAACTGGACTTTAGGTGTTTTTTCTTTAGTTTAACTGGACTTTAGGTGTTTTCTTTAGTCTAACTGGACTTTAGGTGTTTTTTCTCTTGTCTAACTGGACTTTAGGTGTTTTTTCTTTAGTCTAACTGGACTTTAGGTGTTTTCTCTTTAGTCTAACTGGACTTTAGGTGTTTTCTCTTTAGTCTAACTGGACTTCAGGTGTTTTTTCTTTAGTCTAACTGGACTTTAGGTGTTTTTTCTTTAGTCTAACTGGACTTTAGGTGTTTTTTCTCTTTAGTCTAACTGGACTTTAGGTGTGTTTTCTTTAGTCTAACTGGACTTTAGGTGTTTTCTCTTTAGTCTAACTGGACTTTAGGTGTTTTTTCTTTAGTCTAACTGGACTTCAGGTGTTTTTTCTTTAGTCTAACTGGACTTTAGGTGTTTTTCCTTTAGTCTAACTGGACTTTAGGTGTTTTCTTTAGTCTAACTGGACTTTAGGTGTTTTTTCTTTAGTCTAACTGGACTTCAGGTGTTTTTTCTTTAGTCTAACTGGACTTTAGGTGTTTTTCCTTTAGTCTAACTGGACTTTAGGTGTTTTCTTTAGTCTAACTGGACTTTAGGTGTTTTTTCTTTAGTCTAACTGGACTTCAGGTGTTTTTTCTTTAGTCTAACTGGACTTTAGGTGTTTTTTCTTTAGTCTAACTGGACTTTAGGTGTTTTCTCTTTAGTCTAACTGGACTTTAGGTGTTTTTTCTTTAGTCTAACTGGACTTCAGGTGTTTTTTCTTTAGTCTAACTGGACTTTAGGTGTGTTTTCTTTAGTCTAACTGGACTTTAGGTGTTTTTTCTTTAGTCTAACTGGACTTTAGGTGTTTTTTCTTTAGTCTAACTGGACTTCAGGTGTTTTTTCTTTAGTCTAACTGGACTTTAGGTGTTTTTTCTTTAGTCTAACTGGACTTTAGGTGTTTTTTCTTTAGTCTAACTGGACTTTAGGTGTTTTCTCTTTAGTCTAACTGGACTTTAGGTGTTTTTTCTTTAGTCTAACTGGACTTTAGGTGTTTTTTCTTTAGTCTAACTGGACTTTAGGTGTTTTTTCTCTTGTCTAACTGGACTTTAAGTGTTTTTTCTTTACTCTAACTGGACTTTAGGTGTTTTTTCTCTTGTCTAACTGGACTTTAGGTGTTTTTTCTCTTGTCTAACTGGACTTTAGGTGTTTTTTCTCTTGTCTAACTGGACTTTAGGTGTTTTTTCTTTAGTCTAACTGGACTTTAGGTGTTTTTTCTTTAGTCTAACTGGACTTTAGGTGTGTTTTCTCTTGTCTAACTGGACTTTAGGTGTTTTTTCTTTAGTCTAACTGGACTTTAGGTGTTTTTTCTCTTGTCTAACTGGACTTTAGGTGTTTTTTCTTTAGTCTAACTGGATTTTAGGTGTGTTTTCTTTAGTCTAACTGGACTTTAGGTGTTTTTTCTTTAGTCTAACTGGACTTTAGGTGTTTTTTCTCTTGTCTAACTGGACTTTAGGTGTTTTTTCTTTAGTCTAACTGGACTTTAGGTGTTTTTTCTCTTGTCTAACTGGACTTTAAGTGTTTTTTCTTTAGTCTAACTGGACTTTAGGTGTTTTTTCTCTTGTCTAACTGGACTTTAGGTGTTTTTTCTCTTGTCTAACTGGACTTTAGGTGTTTTTTCTTTAGTCTAACTGGACTTTAGGTGTTTTTTCTTTAGTCTAACTGGACTTTAGGTGTTTTTTCTCTTGTCTAACTGGACTTTAGGTGTTTTTTCTTTAGTCTAACTGGACTTTAGGTGTTTTTTCTCTTTAGTCTAACTGGACTTTAGGTGTTTTTTCTCTTTAGTCTAACTGGACTTTAGGTGTTTTCTCTTTAGTCTAACTGGACTTTAGGTGTTTTTTCTCTTTAGTCTAACTGGACTTTAGGTGTTTTTTCTCTTGTCTAACTGGACTTTAGGTGTTTTCTCTTTAGTCTAACTGGACTTTAGGTGTTTTCTCTTTAGTCTAACTGGACTTTAGGTGTTTTCTCTTTAGTCTAACTGGACTTTAGGTGTTTTTTCTTTAGTCTAACTGGACTTTAGGTGTTTTTTCTTTAGTCTAACTGGACTTTAGGTGTTTTCTCTTTAGTCTAACTGGACTTTAGGTGTTTTTTCTTTAGTCTAACTGGACTTTAGGTGTTTTCTCTTTAGTCTAACTGGACTTTAGGTGTTTTTTCTTTAGTCTAACTGGACTTTAGGTGTTTTTTCTCTTGTCTAACTGGACTTTAGGTGTGTTTTCTTTAGTCTAACTGGACTTTAGGTGTTTTTTCTCTTGTCTAACTGGACTTTAGGTGTTTTTTCTTTAGTCTAACTGGACTTTAGGTGTTTTTTCTTTAGTCTAACTGGACTTTAGGTGTTTTTTATTTAGTCTAACTGAACTTTAGGTGTTTTCTCTTTAGTCTAACTGGACTTTAGGTGTTTTTTCTTCAGTCTAACTGGACTTTAGTTGTTTTTTCTTTAGTCTAACTGGACTTTAGGTGTTTTTTCTTTAGTCTAACTGGACTTTAGGTGTTTTCTCTTGTCTAACTGGACTTTAGGTGTTTTTTCTTCAGTCTAACTGGACTTTAGGTGTTTTTTCTCTTGTCTAACTGGACTTTAGGTGTTTTTTCTTTAGTCTAACTGGACTTTAGGTGTTTTTTCTCTTGTCTAACTGGACTTTAGGTGTTTTTTCTTTAGTCTAACTGGACTTTAGGTGTTTTTTCTTTAGTCTAACTGGACTTCAGGTGTTTTTTCTTTAGTCTAACTGGACTTTAGGTGTTTTCTCTTTAGTCTAACTGGACTTTAGGTGTTTTCTCTTTAGTCTAACTGGACTTTAGGTGTTTTTTCTTCAGTCTAACTGGACTTTAGGTGTTTTTTCTTTAGTCTAACTGGACTTTAGGTGTTTTTTCTCTTTAGTCTAACTGGACTTTAGGTGTTTTTTCTCTTTAGTCTAACTGGACTTTAGGTGTTTTCTCTTTAGTCTAACTGGACTTTAGGTGTTTTTTCTCTTTAGTCTAACTGGACTTTAGGTGTTTTTTCTCTTGTCTAACTGGACTTTAGGTGTTTTCTCTTTAGTCTAACTGGACTTTAGGTGTTTTCTCTTTAGTCTAACTGGACTTTAGGTGTTTTCTCTTTAGTCTAACTGGACTTTAGGTGTTTTTTCTTTAGTCTAACTGGACTTTAGGTGTTTTTTCTTTAGTCTAACTGGACTTTAGGTGTTTTCTCTTTAGTCTAACTGGACTTTAGGTGTTTTTTCTTTAGTCTAACTGGACTTTAGGTGTTTTTTCTCTTGTCTAACTGGACTTTAGGTGTGTTTTCTTTAGTCTAACTGGACTTTAGGTGTTTTTTCTCTTGTCTAACTGGACTTTAGGTGTTTTTTCTTTAGTCTAACTGGACTTTAGGTGTTTTTTCTTTAGTCTAACTGGACTTTAGGTGTTTTTTATTTAGTCTAACTGAACTTTAGGTGTTTTCTCTTTAGTCTAACTGGACTTTAGGTGTTTTTTCTTCAGTCTAACTGGACTTTAGTTGTTTTTTCTTTAGTCTAACTGGACTTTAGGTGTTTTTTCTTTAGTCTAACTGGACTTTAGGTGTTTTCTCTTGTCTAACTGGACTTTAGGTGTTTTTTCTTCAGTCTAACTGGACTTTAGGTGTTTTTTCTCTTGTCTAACTGGACTTTAGGTGTTTTTTCTTTAGTCTAACTGGACTTTAGGTGTTTTTTCTCTTGTCTAACTGGACTTTAGGTGTTTTTTCTTTAGTCTAACTGGACTTTAGGTGTTTTTTCTTTAGTCTAACTGGACTTCAGGTGTTTTTTCTTTAGTCTAACTGGACTTTAGGTGTTTTTTCTTTAGTCTAACTGGACTTTAGGTGTTTTCTCTTTAGTCTAACTGGACTTTAGGTGTTTTTTCTTCAGTCTAACTGGACTTTAGTTGTTTTTTCTTTAGTCTAACTGGACTTTAGGTGTTTTTTCTTTAGTCTAACTGGACTTTAGGTGTTTTCTCTTGTCTAACTGGACTTTAGGTGTTTTTTCTCTTGTCTAACTGGACTTTAGGTGTTTTTTCTTTAGTCTAACTGGACTTTAGGTGTTTTTTCTTTAGTCTAACTGGACTTTAGGTGTGTTTTCTCTTGTCTAACTGGACTTTAGTTGTTTTTTCTTTAGTCTAACTGGACTTTAGGTGTTTTTTCTTTAGTCTAACTGGACTTTAGGTGTGTTTTCTTTAGTCTAACTGGACTTTAGGTGTTTTTCTTTAGTCTAACTGGACTTTAGGTGTTTTTTGTCTTGTCTAAATGGACTTTAGGTGTTTTTTTTTTAGTCTAACTGGACTTTAGGTGTTTTCTCTTTAGTCTAACTGGACTTTAGGTGTTTTTTCTTTAGTCTAACTGGACTTTAGGTGTTTTTTCTTTAGTCTAACTGGACTTTAGGTGTTTTTTTTTTAGTCTAACTGGATTTTAGGTGTTTTTTATTTAGTCTAACTGGACTTTAGGTGTTTTTTCTTTAGTCTAACTGGATTTTAGGTGTGTTTTCTTTAGTCTAACTGGACTTTAGGTGTTTTTTCTTTAGTCTAACTGGACTTTAGGTGTTTTTTCTTTAGTCTAACTGGATTTTAGGTGTTTTTTCTCTTGTCTAACTGGACTTTAGGTGTTTTTTCTCTTGTCTAACTGGACTTTAGGTGTTTTTTCTTTAGTCTAACTGGACTTTAGGTGTTTTTTCTCTTGTCTAACTGGACTTTAAGTGTTTTTTCTTTACTCTAACTGGACTTTAGGTGTTTTTTCTCTTGTCTAACTGGACTTTAGGTGTTTTTTCTCTTGTCTAACTGGACTTTAGGTGTTTTTTCTCTTGTCTAACTGGACTTTAGGTGTTTTTTCTTTAGTCTAACTGGACTTTAGGTGTTTTTTCTTTAGTCTAACTGGACTTTAGGTGTTTTTTCTCTTGTCTAACTGGACTTTAGGTGTTTTTTCTTTAGTCTAACTGGATTTTAGGTGTGTTTTCTTTAGTCTAACTGGACTTTAGGTGTTTTTTCTTTAGTCTAACTGGACTTTAGGTGTTTTTTCTTTAGTCTAACTGGATTTTAGGTGTTTTTTCTCTTGTCTAACTGGACTTTAGGTGTTTTTTCTCTTGTCTAACTGGACTTTAGGTGTTTTTTCTTTAGTCTAACTGGACTTTAGGTGTTTTTTCTCTTGTCTAACTGGACTTTAGGTGTTTTTTCTCTTGTCTAACTGGACTTTAGGTGTTTTTTCTCTTGTCTAACTGGACTTTAGGTGTTTTTTCTCTTGTCTAACTGGACTTTAGGTGTTTTTTCTTTAGTCTAACTGGACTTTAGGTGTTTTTTCTTTAGTCTAACTGGACTTTAGGTGTTTTTTCTTTAGTCTAACTGGACTTTAGGTGTTTTTTCTTTAGTCTAACTGGACTTTAGGTGTTTTTTCTCTTTAGTCTAACTGGACTTTAGGTGTTTTTTCTTTAGTCTAACTGGACTTTAGGTGTTTTCTCTTTAGTCTAACTGGACTTTAGGTGTTTTCTCTTTAGTCTAACTGGACTTTAGGTGTTTTTTCTCTTTAGTCTAACTGGACTTTAGGTGTTTTTTCTCTTGTCTAACTGGACTTTAGGTGTTTTCTCTTTAGTCTAACTGGACTTTAGGTGTTTTCTCTTTAGTCTAACTGGACTTTAGGTGTTTTCTCTTTAGTCTAACTGGACTTTAGGTGTTTTTTCTTTAGTCTAACTGGACTTTAGGTGTTTTTTCTTTAGTCTAACTGGACTTTAGGTGTTTTTTCTTTAGTCTAACTGGACTTTAGGTGTTTTCTCTTTAGTCTAACTGGACTTTAGGTGTTTTTTCTTTAGTCTAACTGGACTTTAGGTGTTTTTTCTCTTGTCTAACTGGACTTTAGGTGTTTTTTCTTTAGTCTCACTGGACTTTAGGTGTGTTTTCTTTAGTCTAACTGGACTTTAGGTGTTTTTTCTCTTGTCTAACTGGACTTTAGGTGTTTTTTCTTTTTTCTAACTGGACTTTAGGTGTTTTTTCTTTTGTCTAACTGGACTTTAGGTGTTTTTTCTTTAGTCTAACTGGACTTTAGGTGTTTTTTCTATTGTCTAACTGGACTTTAGGTGTTTTTTCTATTGTCTAACTGGACTTTAGGTGTTTTTTCTTTAGTCTAACTGGACTTTAGGTGTTTTTTCTATTGTCTAACTGGACTTTAGGTGTTTTTTCTTTAGTCTAACTGGACTTTAGGTGTTTTTTCTTTAGTCTAACTGGACTTTAGGTGTTTTTTCTCTTGTCTAACTGGACTTTAGGTGTTTTTTCTTTAGTCTAACTGGACTTTAGGTGTTTTTTCTTTAGTCTAACTGGACTTTAGGTGTGTTTTCTTTAGTCTAACTGGACTTTAGGTGTTTTTTCTTTAGTCTAACTGGACTTTAGGTGTTTTCTCTTTAGTCTAACTGGACTTTAGGTGTTTTCTTTAGTCTAACTGGACTTTAGGTGTTTTCTCTTTAGTCTAACTGGACTTTAGGTGTGTTTTCTTTAGTCTAACTGGACTTTAGGTGTTTTTTCTTTAGTCTAACTGGACTTTAGGTGTTTTCTTTAGTCTAACTGGACTTTAGGTGTTTTTTCTTTAGTCTAACTGGACTTTAGGTGTTTTCTCTTTAGTCTAACTGGACTTTAGGTGTTTTCTTTAGTCTAACTGGACTTTAGGTGTTTTCTCTTTAGTCTAACTGGACTTTAGGTGTGTTTTCTTTAGTCTAACTGGACTTTAGGTGTTTTTTCTTTAGTCTAACTGGACTTTAGGTGTTTTCTCTTTAGTCTAACTGGACTTTAGGTGTGTTTTCTTTAGTCTAACTGGACTTTAGGTGTTTTTTCTTTAGTCTAACTGGACTTTAGGTGTTTTCTCTTTAGTCTAACTGGACTTTAGGTGTGTTTTCTTTAGTCTAACTGGACTTTAGGTGTTTTTTCTTTAGTATAACTGGACTTTAGGTTTTTTTTCTTTAGTCTAACTGGACTTTACGTGTTTTTTCTTTAGTCTAACTGGACTTTAGGTGTTTTCTCTTTAGTCTAACTGGACTTTAGGTGTTTTTTTTCTTTAGTCTAACTGGACTTTAGGTGTTTTTTCTCTTGTCTAACTGGACTTTAGGTGTTTTTTCTTTTGTCTAACTGGACTTTAGGTGTTTTTTCTTTAGTCTAACTGGACTTTAGGTGTGTTTTCTCTTGTCTAACTGGACTTTAGGTGTTTTTTCTCTTGTTTAACTGGACTTTAGGTGTTTTTTCTCTTGTCTAACTGGACTTTAGGTGTTTTTTCTTTAGTCTAACTGGACTTTAGGTGTTTTCTCTTGTCTAACTGGACTTTAGGTGTTTTCTCTTGTCTAACTGGACTTTAGGTGTTTTTTCTCTTGTCTAACTGGACTTTAGGTGTTTTTTCTTTAGTTTAACTGGACTTTTGGTGTGTTTTCTTTAGTCTAACTGGACTTTAGGTGTGTTTTCTCTTGTCTAACTGGATTTTAGGTGTTTTTTCTCTTGTCTAACTGGACTTTAGGTGTTTTTTCTTTAGTCTAACTGGACTTTAGGTGTTTTTTCTCTTGTCTAACTGGACTTTAGGTGTTTTTTCTTTAGTCTAACTGGACTTTAGGTGTTTTTTCTTTAGTCTAACTGGACTTTAGGTGTGTTTCCTTTAGTCTAACTGGACTTTAGGTGTTTTTTCTCTTGTCTAACTGGACTTTAGGTGTTTTTTCTTTAGTCTAACTGGACTTTAGGTGTGTTTTCTTTAGTCTAACTGGACTTTAGGTGTGTTTTCTTTTGTCTAACTGGACTTTAGGTGTTTTTTCTCTTGTCTAACTGGACTTTAGGTGTTTTTTCTTTAGTCTAACTGGACTTTAGGTGTGTTTTCTTTAGTCTAACTGGACTTTAGGTGTTTTCTCTTTAGTCTAACTGGACTTTAGGTTTTTTTTCTTTAGTCTAACTGGACTTTAGGTGTTTTTTCTCTTGTCTAACTGGACTTTAGGTGTTTTTTCTTTAGTCTAACTGGACTTTAGGTGTGTTTTCTTTAGTCTAACTGGACTTTAGGTGTTTTTTCTTTAGTCTAACTGGACTTTAGGTTTTTTTTCTCTTGTCTAACTGGACTTTAGGTGTTTTTTCTTTAGTCTAACTGGACTTTAGGTGTTTTTTCTCTTGTCTAACTGGACTTTAGGTGTTTTTTCTCTTGTCTAACTGGACTTTATGTCTTTTTTCTCCTGTCTAACTGGACTTTAGGTGTTTTCTCTTTAGTCTAACTGGACTTTAGGTGTTTTTTCTTCTGTCTAACTGGACTTTAGGTGTTTTCTCTTTAATCTAACTGGACTTTAGGTGTTTTTTCTCTTGTCTAACTGGACTTTAGGTGTTTTTTCTCTTGTCTAACTGGACTTTAGGTGCTTTTTCTTTAGTCTAACTGGACTTTAGGTGTTTTTTCTTTAGTCTAACTGGACTTTAGGTGTTTTTTCTTTAGTCTAACTGGACTTTAGGTGTTTTTTCTCTTGTCTAACTGGACTTTAGGTGTTTTTTCTCTTGTCTAACTGGACTTTAGGTGTTTTTTCTTTAGTCTAACTGGACTTTATGTCTTTTTTCTCCTGTCTAACTGGACTTTAGGTGTTTTCTCTTTAGTCTAACTGGACTTTAGGTGTTTTTTCTTCTGTCTAACTGGACTTTAGGTGTTTTCTCTTTAATCTAACTGGACTTTAGGTGTTTTTTCTCTTGTCTAACTGGACTTTAGGTGTTTTTTCTCTTGTCTAACTGGACTTTAGGTGCTTTTTCTTTAGTCTAACTGGACTTTAGGTGTTTTTTCTTTAGTCTAACTGGACTTTAGGTGTTTTTTCTTTAGTCTAACTGGACTTTAGGTGTTTTTTCTTTAGTCTAACTGGACTTTAGGTGTTTTCTCTTTAGTCTAACTGGACTTTAGGTGTTTTTTCTTTAGTCTAACTGGACTTTAGGTGTTTTCTCTTTAGTCTAACTGGACTTTAGGTGTTTTTTCTTTAGTCTAACTGGACTTTAGGTGTTTTTTCTCTTGTCTAACTGGACTTTAGGTGTGTTTTCTTTAGTCTAACTGGACTTTAGGTGTTTTTTCTCTTGTCTAACTGGACTTTAGGTGTTTTTTCTTTAGTCTAACTGGACTTTAGGTGTTTTTTCTTTAGTCTAACTGGACTTTAGGTGTTTTTTATTTAGTCTAACTGAACTTTAGGTGTTTTCTCTTTAGTCTAACTGGACTTTAGGTGTTTTTTCTTCAGTCTAACTGGACTTTAGTTGTTTTTTCTTTAGTCTAACTGGACTTTAGGTGTTTTTTCTTTAGTCTAACTGGACTTTAGGTGTTTTCTCTTGTCTAACTGGACTTTAGGTGTTTTTTCTTCAGTCTAACTGGACTTTAGGTGTTTTTTCTCTTGTCTAACTGGACTTTAGGTGTTTTTTCTTTAGTCTAACTGGACTTTAGGTGTTTTTTCTCTTGTCTAACTGGACTTTAGGTGTTTTTTCTTTAGTCTAACTGGACTTTAGGTGTTTTTTCTTTAGTCTAACTGGACTTCAGGTGTTTTTTCTTTAGTCTAACTGGACTTTAGGTGTTTTCTCTTTAGTCTAACTGGACTTTAGGTGTTTTCTCTTTAGTCTAACTGGACTTTAGGTGTTTTTTCTTCAGTCTAACTGGACTTTAGGTGTTTTTTCTTTAGTCTAACTGGACTTTAGGTGATTTTTCTCTTTAGTCTAACTGGACTTTAGGTGTTTTTTCTCTTTAGTCTAACTGGACTTTAGGTGTTTTCTCTTTAGTCTAACTGGACTTTAGGTGTTTTTTCTCTTTAGTCTAACTGGACTTTAGGTGTTTTTTCTCTTGTCTAACTGGACTTTAGGTGTTTTCTCTTTAGTCTAACTGGACTTTAGGTGTTTTCTCTTTAGTCTAACTGGACTTTAGGTGTTTTCTCTTTAGTCTAACTGGACTTTAGGTGTTTTTTCTTTAGTCTAACTGGACTTTAGGTGTTTTTTCTTTAGTCTAACTGGACTTTAGGTGTTTTCTCTTTAGTCTAACTGGACTTTAGGTGTTTTTTCTTTAGTCTAACTGGACTTTAGGTGTTTTTTCTCTTGTCTAACTGGACTTTAGGTGTGTTTTCTTTAGTCTAACTGGACTTTAGGTGTTTTTTCTCTTGTCTAACTGGACTTTAGGTGTTTTTTCTTTAGTCTAACTGGACTTTAGGTGTTTTTTCTTTAGTCTAACTGGACTTTAGGTGTTTTTTATTTAGTCTAACTGAACTTTAGGTGTTTTCTCTTTAGTCTAACTGGACTTTAGGTGTTTTTTCTTCAGTCTAACTGGACTTTAGTTGTTTTTTCTTTAGTCTAACTGGACTTTAGGTGTTTTTTCTTTAGTCTAACTGGACTTTAGGTGTTTTCTCTTGTCTAACTGGACTTTAGGTGTTTTTTCTTCAGTCTAACTGGACTTTAGGTGTTTTTTCTCTTGTCTAACTGGACTTTAGGTGTTTTTTCTTTAGTCTAACTGGACTTTAGGTGTTTTTTCTCTTGTCTAACTGGACTTTAGGTGTTTTTTCTTTAGTCTAACTGGACTTTAGGTGTTTTTTCTTTAGTCTAACTGGACTTCAGGTGTTTTTTCTTTAGTCTAACTGGACTTTAGGTGTTTTCTCTTTAGTCTAACTGGACTTTAGGTGTTTTCTCTTTAGTCTAACTGGACTTTAGGTGTTTTTTCTTCAGTCTAACTGGACTTTAGTTGTTTTTTCTTTAGTCTAACTGGACTTTAGGTGTTTTTTCTTTAGTCTAACTGGACTTTAGGTGTTTTCTCTTGTCTAACTGGACTTTAGGTGTTTTTTCTCTTGTCTAACTGGACTTTAGGTGTTTTTTCTTTAGTCTAACTGGACTTTAGGTGTTTTTTCTTTAGTCTAACTGGACTTTAGGTGTGTTTTCTCTTGTCTAACTGGACTTTAGTTGTTTTTTCTTTAGTCTAACTGGACTTTAGGTGTTTTTTCTTTAGTCTAACTGGACTTTAGGTGTGTTTTCTTTAGTCTAACTGGACTTTAGGTGTTTTTCTTTAGTCTAACTGGACTTTAGGTGTTTTTTGTCTTGTCTAAATGGACTTTAGGTGTTTTTTTTTTAGTCTAACTGGACTTTAGGTGTTTTCTCTTTAGTCTAACTGGACTTTAGGTGTTTTTTCTTTAGTCTAACTGGACTTTAGGTGTTTTCTCTTTAGTCTAACTGGACTTTAGGTGTTTTTTCTTTAGTCTAACTGGACTTTAGGTGTTTTTTCTCTTGTCTAACTGGACTTTAGGTGTTTTTTCTTTAGTCTCACTGGACTTTAGGTGTGTTTTCTTTAGTCTAACTGGACTTTAGGTGTTTTTTCTCTTGTCTAACTGGACTTTAGGTGTTTTTTCTTTTTTCTAACTGGACTTTAGGTGTTTTTTCTTTTGTCTAACTGGACTTTAGGTGTTTTTTCTTTAGTCTAACTGGACTTTAGGTGTTTTTTCTATTGTCTAACTGGACTTTAGGTGTTTTTTCTATTGTCTAACTGGACTTTAGGTGTTTTTTCTTTAGTCTAACTGGACTTTAGGTGTTTTTTCTATTGTCTAACTGGACTTTAGGTGTTTTTTCTTTAGTCTAACTGGACTTTAGGTGTTTTTTCTCTTGTCTAACTGGACTTTAGGTGTTTTTTCTTTAGTCTAACTGGACTTTAGGTGTTTTTTCTTTAGTCTAACTGGACTTTAGGTGTGTTTTCTTTAGTCTAACTGGACTTTAGGTGTTTTTTCTTTAGTCTAACTGGACTTTAGGTGTTTTCTCTTTAGTCTAACTGGACTTTAGGTGTGTTTTCTTTAGTCTAACTGGACTTTAGGTGTTTTCTCTTTAGTCTAACTGGACTTTAGGTGTGTTTTCTTTAGTCTAACTGGACTTTAGGTGTTTTTTCTTTAGTCTAACTGGACTTTAGGTGTTTTCTCTTTAGTCTAACTGGACTTTAGGTGTGTTTTCTTTAGTCTAACTGGACTTTAGGTGTTTTTTCTTTAGTCTAACTGGACTTTAGGTGTTTTCTCTTTAGTCTAACTGGACTTTAGGTGTGTTTTCTTTAGTCTAACTGGACTTTAGGTGTTTTTTCTTTAGTCTAACTGGACTTTAGGTGTGTTTTCTTTAGTCTAACTGGACTTTAGGTGTTTTTTCTTTAGTATAACTGGACTTTAGGTTTTTTTTCTTTAGTCTAACTGGACTTTACGTGTTTTTTCTTTAGTCTAACTGGACTTTAGGTGTTTTCTCTTTAGTCTAACTGGACTTTAGGTGTTTTTTTTCTTTAGTCTAACTGGACTTTAGGTGTTTTTTCTCTTGTCTAACTGGACTTTAGGTGTTTTTTCTTTTGTCTAACTGGACTTTAGGTGTTTTTTCTTTAGTCTAACTGGACTTTAGGTGTGTTTTCTCTTGTCTAACTGGACTTTAGGTGTTTTTTCTCTTGTTTAACTGGACTTTAGGTGTTTTTTCTCTTGTCTAACTGGACTTTAGGTGTTTTTTCTTTAGTCTAACTGGACTTTAGGTGTGTTTTCTCTTGTCTAACTGGATTTTAGGTGTTTTTTCTATTGTCTAACTGGACTTTAGGTGTTTTTTCTTTAGTCTAACTGGACTTTAGGTGTTTTTTCTTTAGTCTAACTGGACTTTAGGTGTTTTTTCTCTTGTCTAACTGGACTTTAGGTGTTTTTTCTTTAGTCTAACTGGACTTTAGGTGTTTTTTCTTTAGTCTAACTGGACTTTAGGTGTGTTTTCTTTAGTCTAACTGGACTTTAGGTGTTTTTTCTTTAGTCTAACTGGACTTTAGGTGTTTTCTCTTTAGTCTAACTGGACTTTAGGTGTGTTTTCTTTAGTCTAACTGGACTTTAGGTGTTTTCTCTTTAGTCTAACTGGACTTTAGGTGTGTTTTCTTTAGTCTAACTGGACTTTAGGTGTTTTTTCTTTAGTCTAACTGGACTTTAGGTGTTTTCTCTTTAGTCTAACTGGACTTTAGGTGTGTTTTCTTTAGTCTAACTGGACTTTAGGTGTTTTTTCTTTAGTCTAACTGGACTTTAGGTGTTTTCTCTTTAGTCTAACTGGACTTTAGGTGTGTTTTCTTTAGTCTAACTGGACTTTAGGTGTTTTTTCTTTAGTATAACTGGACTTTAGGTTTTTTTTCTTTAGTCTAACTGGACTTTACGTGTTTTTTCTTTAGTCTAACTGGACTTTAGGTGTTTTCTCTTTAGTCTAACTGGACTTTAGGTGTTTTTTTTCTTTAGTCTAACTGGACTTTAGGTGTTTTTTCTCTTGTCTAACTGGACTTTAGGTGTTTTTTCTTTTGTCTAACTGGACTTTAGGTGTTTTTTCTTTAGTCTAACTGGACTTTAGGTGTGTTTTCTCTTGTCTAACTGGACTTTAGGTGTTTTTTCTCTTGTTTAACTGGACTTTAGGTGTTTTTTCTCTTGTCTAACTGGACTTTAGGTGTTTTTTCTTTAGTCTAACTGGACTTTAGGTGTTTTCTCTTGTCTAACTGGACTTTAGGTGTTTTCTCTTGTCTAACTGGACTTTAGGTGTTTTTTCTCTTGTCTAACTGGACTTTAGGTGTTTTTTCTTTAGTTTAACTGGACTTTTGGTGTGTTTTCTTTAGTCTAACTGGACTTTAGGTGTGTTTTCTCTTGTCTAACTGGATTTTAGGTGTTTTTTCTCTTGTCTAACTGGACTTTAGGTGTTTTTTCTTTAGTCTAACTGGACTTTAGGTGTTTTTTCTCTTGTCTAACTGGACTTTAGGTGTTTTTTCTTTAGTCTAACTGGACTTTAGGTGTTTTTTCTTTAGTCTAACTGGACTTTAGGTGTGTTTCCTTTAGTCTAACTGGACTTTAGGTGTTTTTTCTCTTGTCTAACTGGACTTTAGGTGTTTTTTCTTTAGTCTAACTGGACTTTAGGTGTGTTTTCTTTAGTCTAACTGGACTTTAGGTGTGTTTTCTTTTGTCTAACTGGACTTTAGGTGTTTTTTCTCTTGTCTAACTGGACTTTAGGTGTTTTTTCTTTAGTCTAACTGGACTTTAGGTGTGTTTTCTTTAGTCTAACTGGACTTTAGGTGTTTTCTCTTTAGTCTAACTGGACTTTAGGTTTTTTTTCTTTAGTCTAACTGGACTTTAGGTGTTTTTTCTCTTGTCTAACTGGACTTTAGGTGTTTTTTCTTTAGTCTAACTGGACTTTAGGTGTGTTTTCTTTAGTCTAACTGGACTTTAGGTGTTTTTTCTTTAGTCTAACTGGACTTTAGGTTTTTTTTCTCTTGTCTAACTGGACTTTAGGTGTTTTTTCTTTAGTCTAACTGGACTTTAGGTGTTTTTTCTCTTGTCTAACTGGACTTTAGGTGTTTTTTCTCTTGTCTAACTGGACTTTATGTCTTTTTTCTCCTGTCTAACTGGACTTTAGGTGTTTTCTCTTTAGTCTAACTGGACTTTAGGTGTTTTTTCTTCTGTCTAACTGGACTTTAGGTGTTTTCTCTTTAATCTAACTGGACTTTAGGTGTTTTTTCTCTTGTCTAACTGGACTTTAGGTGTTTTTTCTCTTGTCTAACTGGACTTTAGGTGCTTTTTCTTTAGTCTAACTGGACTTTAGGTGTTTTTTCTTTAGTCTAACTGGACTTTAGGTGTTTTTTCTTTAGTCTAACTGGACTTTAGGTGTTTTTTCTCTTGTCTAACTGGACTTTAGGTGTTTTTTCTCTTGTCTAACTGGACTTTAGGTGTTTTTTCTTTAGTCTAACTGGACTTTATGTCTTTTTTCTCCTGTCTAACTGGACTTTAGGTGTTTTCTCTTTAGTCTAACTGGACTTTAGGTGTTTTTTCTTCTGTCTAACTGGACTTTAGGTGTTTTCTCTTTAATCTAACTGGACTTTAGGTGTTTTTTCTCTTGTCTAACTGGACTTTAGGTGTTTTTTCTCTTGTCTAACTGGACTTTAGGTGCTTTTTCTTTAGTCTAACTGGACTTTAGGTGTTTTTTCTTTAGTCTAACTGGACTTTAGGTGTTTTTTCTTTAGTCTAACTGGACTTTAGGTGCTTTTCCTCTCAGACGGACTCGGAGGCATCACTGGGACTCACAGAGGCACCCAAACAAGCCGGAGTCTAATTATCGCTGTATCATTAGACGTGGAAGTCAAACTCAGAGGAGAGGGCAGGAATTTGGTGCCGGGCCAACGGAATATCGAGCATCTTATTTATTGCACAGAACGACCCCCCCCCCCTCCTGCTCCCACTTACTGACGACACAGGAGCTCATCTCAGGACTTATTATTCCGTTTAGATTCCGTCAAGGTGTTTTCTCTGAGTGCTGTTTGGAGAAGAAGATCCCACACAGTTTGTTTTTCTGTGCCTCCTCCTGCAGACAGCAGACAGCAGGTGGGAAACCAGCTGAGGCAATTTGTACTTTCTTCATCTAAACCTCCAGAATCCAACCTTCCTCTTCCTCCTCCTCCTCCTCCCTCCTGAACGCCGTCCCACCCCGTCTCTCCCTCCTTGTTTTCTCTGGTTTTGATGTGTTTGCCTTCACGGCTTCTGAACACTCTCTAATTCCATCTGGCCACAACAGAGAAGGCAGCGCGGTGAGAAAAAGCATTTCCATATGCGCAAATTAAGGACCCCCGTACCCCCCCACCCCACGTGAACACACCTTCCCCCCCAGCTGGGGGTCCTGGCTAGGTTTACGCCCTGGGCAAAACACCCCCCCACCCCAAAAATAAAGACTTACCCCGCCACCAACACAACAACATATTATATTATTTGTATTATTTATTATATATAATCTTGAATACATAAAGGTACCACATATACACTGGAAAAAATCAAAGTCTTACCAAGTATATTTGTCTCATTTCTCGTCAAAATATCTCATTACACTTAATATGAGACACAACTGCCTAACAAGTTCTATTTCAGCCAGATATAGGGACTTGTTTGAAGACAATACATCTGGAATATCTTGTTATATGAAAAAGTCTTGAAAACAAATTGTTTTGAGTCACATATCATATGAAACAAGCTTTTTTTTTTTACATTTGAAGAGGTTTTTAAGCCAATTTCAAGATCACTTTTATCTCAAAAGTCCCAAATATCACATTTTATTTCAAGAAATCTTGACAAGCCGATTTTCACTAGTTCCATTGGCAGATTTTTTTTCTTATTTCAAGCAAAAACGTCTTTTATTTGTTGTTTTTCTTACTTATTTTTGGAGGGGCATTTTTTCCAGTGTAGCTTATAAAATGCCATGTTAATGTATATTAGAAGTTATTTAATTCAGCATAAAGCTCATAACAATAAAACTAATCCACAGTCAGGACTTCTTGTTGTGTTGCAAACACAAACCAGACCAGGTTGCCTTTGGGTGAAATTAGCTGCATGACATGATGCCTCAATTCTAATTCCAGTTCAGCAAAACTAAAAATCAAACACAGTCGTGGCTAACAGCAACATGTTAGCAAGAGGCTAACAGATAGCCTATAGCCTACGTCCCTCAGGTCACTGATAGAAATCTGCATCCCTTTGTCTTCTGCCCGTTTCTCCTCTTCTTCTCTTCTTCTCTTTCTAAACTGGGCACCTGATGGCTTCTTTGGTCTTTCACCATGATGATGATCCATGATGACTCCACATTATTACCTTTGCTTTTCCCATTAACGCCGTCCGTTCAGCCGCCAATCAGCCGCAGTCACGTGACGTAAACACATTCACGGAGACGACTGCACAGATTTTTATTTATTTACACTTTTCACATAACCCAGTTAATTACATGAAGGTATATGGGTCTATGTTCATTTTAGGAATGAAATACAGTTTATTTGGATTTGAGGCAGTTTGTGTTGGGTGGCCTGGGCAGTCGTCCACATTGTCCATAGCAAAAACCGGCCCTGATCCCCCCCGATGCTGCCAAGGCCACGAATGATCGGTGAGGGTTTCCGTTGGCAGTGGGTCTCAGTCTGCACGATGTTCAGGATGTTTTGTCTGCAGCACCAACCGTGACCTCAGAGGAAAGAAGACCGTTAATAATAGAAGTCGGATGATATTAGCTTCCTAATTGCTTGTGATAATCCTCCTAAAGATCCACCTGCAGCTTTATTAGCTAAGCTGTTGCTCCGTTCTGTTCGTCCTTTGGTGAATTACAGCTTCCCAGCTCACAGCACACCTCCAAACGTTGGCTTTTTATTTGGTTTAAGGAAAAAGGAAGCGTGAGCAGAGAGTCCAGGGCTGTGTTCGAAACCGCATACTTCTACTACTACTCCTACTATACTAACTTTTTGAGTTAGTATGCGAGTTTGAGTAAGCAGAAGTTCCCGGATGCATACTAGATTCTCTGAAATGTTGGGTATGCATCATGAGGTTACTACTCATACTCAAACTACCCAAGATGCAACGTAACGTGACGTCGCCGATCGTCATTTCCTGTCAAAGCGGCAGTTTCAAGCTAGCTACAACGAGGGTAGGTTCACTTCCTGTTTTCAAAACAAAAGCACCAATTGTATGGTAATGGCTTTCCCTGTGATAAAAGGCAACGGGTATTTTATTTTGTGAAAATAACAGGAAGTGCGTTGCTCACTGCGGCTAGCTTTAGTAGCGCCGAATTCGTGGGAACAAAATTGTAAACAGCCGGTATTTTGTCAGGTTTTCAACACGTTGGGGATCTAAACGACTACTTTCTCACCTGAAAATGTTTCAAATGTTGCTAAAGTTTACAGAGTTTAGAGCTTAAGAGAAATCAGCTTCAGGCCGGCTGATTTCAGCTCGGTCCTACGCACCTAAAGTCCAGTTAGACTAAAGATAAAACCCAGATATTCAGGTATTTTTCCCTGAAGGCTGCTTTAATAAAGGTTTGTTTCTCATCGAAGCGATGCTCCTGAAACATTAAATCAGAGCAGTTTAGCTGGACATACAGCAAAGATGATTTTTCACTGCAGCTTTGGACATAAAGAAGGAGATTTAAAGTGAGAGAAAGGGAATGAAAAAGCTTTCAACTGCTCCAGTCTCCTCTCAAACGCCCTCATTAGCTGAAAACATTACAGCGTGGAGTGTTTGTGTGGAAGGGGGGGGGGGGGGCATTGATATTTATATTTGACTTCAATCCCAGAACTTATAAAAGCTAAAATCTTCACACACACAGATGACGTTCCAATGTCAGCCGGAGGTATCAGGCCTGGCTTCACTCAGCAGCAGTATTGACCGCTCGCAGCACAAGGTGGAATCTCTCAATGTGTCGCAGTCCACTTAGCCGTCCTACAGCCGCTCTTAAACAGGCATCGATTGGACGAGCAGAGATGGAGTCACCTGTGTCACGAACGGCAGGTTCTGAGCATGGATCTTTATTAGGCAGCAGCCAGACGAGCTGTCCACATGGAGAGAAAAACTCTGAGCTTTCCTCCATCCTGGAAGTATTTCAGGTGAACTGCAGAGTGTACACAGGCGGGTTCCCAAAGGCCTGGGCTGCGTTCCAAACCGCATACTACTCCTACTACTCCTACTACTAAAACTGACTTTTTTCACGGATGCATCCTAGATTCTCCTAAATGTTGGGTATGCATCATGAGGTTACTACTCATACTCAAACTACCCAAGATGCAACGTAACGTGACGTCGCCGATCGTCATTTCCTGTCAAAACGGCAGTTTCAAGCTAGCTACAACGAGGGTAGGTTCACTTCCTGTTTTCAAAACAAAAGCACCAATTGTATGGTAATGGCTTTCCCTATGATAAAAGGCAACGGGTATTTTATTTTGTGAAAATAACAGGAAGTGCGTTGCTCACTGCGGCTAGCTTTAGTAGCGCCGAATTCGTGGGAACAAAATTGTAAACAGCCGGTATTTTGTCAGGTTTTCAACACGTTGGGGATCTAAACGACTACTTTCTCTCCTGAAAATGTTTCAAATGTTGCTAAAGTTTACAGAGTTTAGAGCTTAAGAGAAATCAGCTTCAGGCCGGCTGATTTCGGCTCGGGCAGGAGCGAAATGCATTGTGGGTAAACGCTCTGCATACTGCCTGATCGATGAGTATGCAGTACACTGGAAAAAAATCTAAATCTTACCAAGTATATTTGTCTCATTTCTAGTTAAAATATCTCATTACACTTAATATGAGACACAACTGCCTAACAAGTTCTATTTCAGCCAGATATAGGGACTTGTTTTAATACAATACATCTGGAATATCTTGTTAATTGAAAAAGTCTTGAAAACAAATTGTTTTGAGTCATATTTCATAAGAAATAAGCTTTTTTTTTACATTTGAAGAGGTTTTTAAGCTAATTTCATGATCACTTTTAACTCAAAAGTCCTAAATATCACATTTTATTTCAAGAAATCTTGACAAGCCGATTTTCACTAGTTCCATTGGCAGATTTTTTTGCTTATTTCAAGCAAAAACGTCTTTTATTTGTTATTTTTTTACTTATTTTTGGAGGGGCATTTTTTCCAGTTTATGGAAGCATGTAGTAGGCGGTTTCGAACACAGCCCATGTGACTGACATGAGGGTTCACTCATCGTTACCCGAGAGGGAAGAGGAAAACAAACAAGCATGCAAATGGAATTTATCGCGGACAGAAAAATGATCGAGCTAATTTTAATTATCGTGCGATTAATTGATTTGTTGAATATCGCGACAGGCCTGCTTATGATTTCTTGTGACCTGAAGTTCTTCTGCCTCCCGATGTGGAACACACTTTGGGTAAAAGCGTCGGCAGAATGACCGTAATGTGATGAAATGTTTTTTTTTCTGGTGCAGAAACCGCTGCTTTGACCTCTTTGAGGATCACAGGATTCGGGCGGCTCTCACCTCCAAGACAACCAGGAATCCTGGAAGTGTGCGGACGCATCGGCTCCTAAAATGTTCGTGTCCGTCAGTCAGTCAGTGTGTGTGTTTATGAACGTGTTTATGAATGTGTTTATGAATGTGGGCGTTTTACAAGCGAGTGCAGCTGAAAGCGAAATGTAAAAATGCCTTGAGGGGCCGGGGGGGATATCTTGGGCCCTGGTGACCCCTCCTGTGGCTGGGGCCCAGCTGTGCTGCACTGGGCATCTGCCAGCTAGAGGACAGATCTGTCCCCAGCCACGTGCACACGCATGCACACACATGCACACACATGCACAAATGAGGCTGAAACAATGCTAGAAAAGACGCTCCCACCCAGCCTGCAGTGTGCACCCATGTGTCTCCCCCACGCACCCTGAAACACAGATCATTTCTGTTTGTTTGTTTCGGGGGGGCATCGCCTCTTTGAGCGTGATGGAGGGCAGTTGTGGTCTGAGGAAAATCCTCTCAGTGCATCTCTCTCAAGGAGAAAAATCAAATCAAATAAAATCCTTTGTTTCTCCCAACAACAAACCCAGGAGCCATACTCAACAATCACTCACTCCAGTGGCTCACACAATTGCCAAAGCGATAACATCCTGTGAAAACAAAGGAAGCGGGGGGGGGGGGGGGTGACATAAAATACTCCCCTGTAATGTGAGACAACAGGACAGAAGCGTTGCAGATGGGGGTGCTTTTACAAATTTTTCACTTTTCCCTGAACCCTCCCACAGAAATATGTGGACACCTGAGCTTTGTTTCCCTAAAACAAAGGGGGCTCCTCCGGCTTCTGTGCAGATATCGAGCCGGGCTGGTGGGGATATTCACGTTCAAATCAATGTTTTTACAGTCAGAGGGCACGCCAACCAGAGGTTCTGCGAGTGAATCAATTCAAAGTGTAACACTGCAGCTCTGCAGGAGCTGCTGAGGTGACGCGTCCTCCAACACAACAAAGAACCCGAAGAACGAGGTGCGTACTCTGCACTGCACTGGAAAAAATGCCCCTCCAAAAATAAGTAAAAAACAACAAATAAAAGACGTTTTTGCTTGAAATAAGCAAAAAAATCTGCCAATGGAACTAGTGAAAATCGGCTTGTCAAGATTTCTTGAAATAAGATGTGATATTTAGGACTTTTGAGATAAAAGTGATCTTGAAATTAGCTTAAAAACCTCTTCAAATGTAAAAAAAAAGCTTGTTTCATATGAAATGTGACTCAAAACAATTTGTTTTCAAGACTTTTTCACTTAACAAGATATTCCAGATGTATTGTCTTCAAACAAGTCCCTATATCTGCCTGAAATAGAACTTGTTAGGCAGTTGTGACTTCTTTTAAGTGTAATGAGATATTTGGACTAGAAATGAGACACATATACTTGGTGAGACTTGATTTTTTCCAGTGTGCCGGTGCCGGCCGGATATCTGCCGGTTCCTGAGCGGTTCTGCTCGCCTTCAGAGCGGCACACAAAGACGGAGGGAGGACGATTCTTTCATCTCCCTCATCAGACAGCTGGGACGTTAGCTTCACGTCTCCTGTTGTCTCATCCTTTATTTAAATTGAACCCTTCACTCACGCACACACAAACTCCCCGACCACCAGACACTGTCATTTAAATGTGCTCTATAAAGACGGATGATAAAATAAATAAAAGGAGATTGGAAGGGAAGACGCTCTCTTTTCTCTTTTTTTTTCCCGAACAAACACGTGCGGCGTCGCAGGAATCGGTCGGATTCCCAACAGGAACCACGTGCATCCATTTCCTGTTCGGCTGAAATATGGAAAGCATGAAAAATCATCCAGAACAGCACAAACTGTCGCCCGGTTATTAACGTGTTCACAGCTGGTTTTAAAGTCACCAAAGAACCAACGTGGACTCTGACCTTTGGACCTGCTCAGAGATCGTATTCATCTTGTCTCCTGAAAGCCTTCCTGGGATCTTTTCCCACGTTGATTTTAAGAGCTTCTCTATTAAAGGGACAGTTCGCTGTGTAACATCCCATATCAGCAGCATCATTTCTGAACATCTTCTTACCCCCTGCTGCGTCCTGTGAGCAGAGTTCCAGCCTCGTTTTGGTGCTGATGAAGGTAGTCCGGCTAGTTGGCTGGGGTTTAAAAAATAAAGCGTTTTGCTTCTCAGAACAATATGCGTTCAGCAGAGTAATACATTTGCATCACAAAATGGTTCATATCAAAAATCAAATCAAGTTTATTTGTAGCACATTTCATGTACAAAACAGTTCAAAGTGCTTTACATAAAATAAAAGCATTGCAGCAGGGAGTGGAAGAAGCATTAAAAATACATAAAAGAATATAAAGAGAAACAAATAAAATCATTTAAATGGATTTAAAAACAAGCAACAGTCCAGATAAGTTCAAAGATATCGTGCAGATTTCATGCATAGACACATGAGAACAGAAATGTTTTTAACCTGGATTTAAAAATGTCTCCATTTGGTGAAAGTTTAATCTCCACTGGCAGTTTGTTCCACTTGTTTGCAGCATAACAGCTAAATGCTGCTTCTCCATGTTTAGTCTGGACTCTGGACTGGACCAGCTGACCTGAGTCCTTGGATCTCAGAGCTCTGCTGGATTTATATTCTCTGAACAGATCACAGATGCATTCTTGGCCTAAACCATTCTCCAGGAAAAAGTCAGACCTCACAATCTCTTGGCCCTATTTTCTCTCCCTTCATATCACAGCCTGAACAACTAGCCGGACTACCTTCATCAACACCAAAACGAGGCTGGAACTCTGCTCACAGGACGCAGCAGGGGGTAAGAAGATGTTCAGAAATGATGTTGCTGTTATGGGATGTCATACAGCTTCATGTCAGAAGAGGCGAACTGTCCCTTTAAGCTCAGAGTAAAGCAAACATTTGCATCCTTCCTTCCTCTCCAGGCTTCAGACACACATCGACCCGCTGGTCATTCGGCAGGTTCTCCTACAAACCAAATTTAATTCAATCTGACCTGCAGTGTTACTCGGTTTATTCGGTCGTTTCTCCACTTTTATTCCAGGACAGAGAAACGAAAGCTGGGAATTTAAGAACTGAACCCGAATAAACCGCCTCATCAGATTCTGATCCATTTGGGCAAATAACAGACATGAATGTGAGCGGCTTTCACACTAAAAGATGGAGGAAAAATACCTGAAAACAAGATGAACTGGAGGATTTTCACAGGAAGAATTACACCTGAAATGAATGCATGTACGCTTCTTTGAATGCTTTTGAATGATATTTGCTCTCCACTTTGATCTGAATGGTTGTCATCACCGTCCTTCTGCACCCACCCATGTTCCTGCTGCAGCTCCTGGACTCCACCTCTGCCTGCACCACCCTAACACCACTGATCACTGAGGATAAATTGTAAAACGGCCTGATGAGTGATAGTGTCAAACAGCATTTTACGGTTTTTATCTGAGCACCTTTTCAGCCTCGGTGGTAATAAAGAATATGTAATTAAATATTAACAAACACGTTTCTTTCTGCTGCTAAAGGAGGTTTTTACGCGTTATTTTCACCGGCTTTACCGGCTTTACCATCCACACCTGCAGCAGACGAATGTGACACCGACGTGGCAGGAAGAGAGTTAACATCATCCTTTCTTTCTGTTTGGGAGGAAAATGCACGTTTAAGTGTGCATGCGTGAGCCACAAATTAGCTCTCATCTGCTTTTAGCCTCCAGCAGCCGGGTTGATGAGAGGAATGAAGAATAGCCAAGTGGCCTTCGGTGCCTCACTGGTAAAAATGCCCCTCCAAAAATAAGTAAGAAAAACAACAAATAAAAGACGTTTTTGCTTGAAATAAGCAAAGAAATCTGCCAATGGAACTAGTGAAAATCGGCTTGTCAACATTTCTTGAAATAAGATGAGATATTTAGGACTTTTGAGATAAAAGTGATCTTGAAATTAGCTTAAAAACCTCTTCAAATGTAAAAAAAAGCTTGTTTCATATGATATGTGACTCAAAACAATTTGTTTTCAAGACTTTTTCAGTATTGTCTTCAAACAAGTCCCTATATCTGGCTGAAATTGTTAGGCAGTTGTGTCTCATATTAAGTGTAATGAGATATTTGGACTAGAAATGAGACAAATATACTTGGTAAGACTTTGATTTTTTACCAGTGCTTTCAGGGCAGGGACGGCTGATCCAGCGGCAGCCACATATAAATAAATATATATATATATATATATATATATATATATATATATATATACATATATATCCCGCGTGCACACATGTGATACGATGACATGTAAACACACACAGTCACAAACCAGAAGTTTCTCTCACACACCACTCCTCTTTGAGAACATCTCTCCCAGATGTCGTTGGAGACGAGCGTTCCCTTGTCAACGGGGCTGAAATATTTATAATGAGAGCGATGAGGGGAGGGCCTGAATTATTTAACATGGGGGGGGCACTAAATAATCTTCAGTGTGTGGCATCCCTCTGCACACACACACACACACACACACACACACACACACACACACACAGTGCATGGACAGCATCGTCTCCTCATGCAGCAGCAACACACCCATATGTCTGTGGCTGCATATCCGATGACACAGTCGCACTCGTCCTGTATTTTACATATTCATACACCTCCCTCAGGTATTTCACTGTCATCAGTCCAAACTCGCAGCAGGAGGCGGATCAAACACACTCGGGTCATAAAGCCCGAACAGGAATACTGCTATTATCACCCCGGCGGTCAGCGTTTCGCCCTCAGAATGATTTCCATGGCAGATTTTTTTGCTTATTTCAAGCAAAAACGTCTTGTATTTGTTGTTTTTCTTACTTATTTTTGGAGGGGCATTTTTTCCAGTGTGTGGAGTGGAAAAAATCAAAGTCTTACCAAGTATATTTTACTAAATTCTAGTCAAAATGTCTCATTACACTTAATATAAGACACAACTGCCTAACAAGTTCTATTTCAGCCAGATATAGGGACTTGTTTGAAGACAACACATCTGGAATATCTTGTTAAATGAAAAAGTCTTGAAAACAAATTGTTTTGAGTCACATATCATATGAAACAAGCTTTTTTTTTTTACATTTGAAGAGGTTTTTAAGCTAATTTCAAGATCACTTTTATCTCAAAAGTCCCAAATATCACATTTTATTTCAGGAAATCTGGACAAGCCGATTTTCACTAGTTCCATTGGCAGATTTTTTTTGCTTATTTCAACTAAAAACGTCTTTTATTTGTTGTTTTTTTACTTATTTTTGGAGAGGCATTTTTTCCAGTGTGAATCTGGGATTTTTGTATCTTTAAAGCTGCTCGGCATCATGTCACATGTGTGATGAAAAGATTGGAATCTTCTGAAATGTTTCCTTGTGGAAAAAGCTCATCTGTGTGGGTCGAATCAGGCTGCTTTCATGGACAGAAAAATGTTCTTTAACCGGACAAATAAAGACAAATAAAAGCTTTTCTCTCTGCAGAATGCAGATCGTCTCCTTCCCCGTCCACTGAGATATTTACTGAGTCCTCAGGTAGTTTCACCTGAAACAGGGAGGGTAAAATAAGGAATATTTAGTTGGCAATCTACAACTTCACCACTATATGTCACTAAATCCTAAACCTGTCCCCGTAGACAACCATTTGTGAGTGTACTCCTCCCCAATTATAGTAATACTCATAATTTTTGGTCCAGTTGTGTATTTTTGACTATTTTTTTGAATTTCAAACACAAAAACTGCCGAAAGGGCCATTTTTGTCCCCTTTTAAAACTACCTAAAAAAATTATATATTAATATTTTTTTCCACTTTTTTTTCCATAAATATTTTATTCCACTTCAGTTCTGATCATAACTACCAAGTTTTCAATTATTTTCCAAAAATTAACCCTTTAGATGCCAATTTGAACTTTTTAGCCCAAATTTTAAGCCTTTAGGTGCCAGTATTTACAAAATATGGAATGCAAAGTGGAATTATTGAGCGGGGATAATTATGGTCTGGGATATGTCAATGATCAGCAACAACATTTATTTTTAGGGATGGAAAAAAGTATTAATATAGGATGTTTTTTGGTCGCTTTAAAAGGGGACAAAAATGTCCCTTTTGGCAGTTTTTGAGTTTGAAATTCGAAAAAATAGTCAAAAATGCACAACTGGACCAAATATGATGAGTGTAAAATATTTCCAGTGTAAAATTAGAGGAGAGAGTACACCTCAAGTGGAGAAAAATGTCCCCTATCAGGGTTTAGGGTTAAAGAAGTCATTGTAGACGTAAGGTTTAAATGCTTTATAGTTCTTTAAATCTCTGAGTAGAAGGTGAGAAATAGAAGGAAATATTTCACAACATGCCTGCAGTATGTTTTTCTTGTTTTTCACCGAGCGCTCGGGGTGGGGATGTGCCCCCTCTATGCTCACCCCACAAAACTACCAGCCACAGATGGACAGTGCGTCTCGCCCTCCTCACATTTTCTCACGTTAAATTGGTCTCGCCGAAGTGTATGTGCTCCGAGACGATGGGCGGCAGCTCTTTGGGGGATCCTGGACCAGGCGAGGAGGCCACCCGGGACCGGTCAGGCTGAGCGCTGAGAGGGAGCGGCGGCGAGGGAACGAGCCGGGGAGAGAGATTGTGTACATAAGTGTGTGTGCGCCCTATTATTTGCGTCTCCTCAGCGTTTTGTGAGGGAACCAGATGGGGTCTATTCACACCACTCTGAGTTCTGGAGGCTCCCTGCAGCCACTTCTTGTTATCTTTTGTCACCAATCAAGTGCCATTTTCTCCCCCACTCCCCTCCATCTCCCCCCTTCTCTCTGCCTTCCCTTGGGGCTGCCAGTGTGCACAGTTGACTTTTGCAGTTTTACCTCAGACTGTTGTAGAATTTCTAGCCCACTTCCCAGTCTGGTGAGCTGATAAAGATTGGAATTTTGAGAGCTGATGTCAGCGAATCAGGACGGCATCTCATGCAGTGGTCAGCACAGGACAGAGGTTCTGGTTCTGACCAGCGCCCAGGGTTTATGAACCCTTCTCCCGTAGTCTAAAGCTCCAGTGGTGAGGGATTCTGAATTGGTTTTTGGTCACATCAGGCTGTTAATACCAGATCCAGCCCTCAGAACTATGTCCAGTACCAACGAAGATGTTGGTGTCAAAGATGAACGAAAACTGAAATATATAGAGTGAATGGAGAAGGTTTGTATCATGTTTCCATAACTTATCTTATTAGAAAACAAATCTATCGAACATAGTTTGAGTTTTTCAGTCATTTTCCGAGCTGCTCTCAACACAGAAGTCCTTATAACACCTGATTTATCACATACTGACGCTTGTTGCGTCTCAGGTTACCTTGGAAGTTTCTGGCTGTTCAGACTAAACTGATGAAAAGAAGTGAAGTGAAGGTTAGCCTTGAACATAAGTCTCATGGTTGGTAGTCAGGTGTCTATCATGCTCCTTCTGCTGCTTGTTAATAAAATGTAGGATAATGCTTAGTGGGTGGCACAGCCGGCTCCACAGGAGGCTAACTGGTAAGAATTCTGAAAACTGAAGGAAATGTGCAGATATTTTTCTGTGGTAAAAGTACTAAAATCATACAAAACATTCATTACAAGTGAGGCCTGTAAAGGTAAATGTAAGTATAATTATCAAAAGGTCATGAAAACAATAAAAATAACCAATTAAAGAAAACATTTATAACAAAGTGAATTAATGAGGTCATTTTTAAGTGTTTATAACACTTTCATGTATCAGTCTACTGTAGAGGTGGTGTCATAGTTTGGGCCTGCAGAGGTGGTGTCATAGTTTGAGTCTGCAGAGGTGGTGTCTTGGTTTGGGCCTGCAGAGGTGGTGTCATAGTTTGGGTCTGCAGAGGTGGTGTCATGGTTTGGGTCTGCAGAGGTGGTGTCATTGTTTGGGCCTGCAGAGGTGGTGTCATAGTTTGGGTCTGCAGAGGTGGTGTCATAGTTTGGGCCTGCAGAGGTGGTGTCATAGTTTGGGTCTGCAGAGGTGGTGTCATAGTTTGGGTCTGCAGAGGTGGTGTCATAGTTTGGGCCTGCAGAGGTGGTGTCATAGTTTGGGCCTGCAGAGGTGGTGTCATAGTTTGGGTCTGCAGAGGTGGTGTCATAGTTTGGGCCTGCAGAGGTGGTGTCATAGTTTGGGCCTGCAGAGGTGGTGTCATAGTTTGGGCCTGCAGAGGTGGTGTCATAGTTTGGGCCTGCAGAGGTGGTGTCATAGTTTGGGTCTGCAGAGGTGGTGTCATAGTTTGGGCCTGCAGAGGTGGTGTCATAGTTTGGGCCTGCAGAGGTGGTGTCATAGTTTGGGTCTGCAGAGGTGGTGTCATAGTTTGGGCCTGCAGAGGTGGTGTCATAGTTTGGGCCTACAGAGGTGGTGTCATAGTTTGGGTCTGCAGAGGTGGTGTCATAGTTTGGGCCTGCAGAGGTGGTGTCATAGTTTGGGCCTGCAGAGGTGGTGTCATAGTTTGGGTCTGCAGAGGTGGTGTCATAGTTTGGGTCTGCAGAGGTGGTGTCATAGTTTGGGTCTGCAGAGGTGGTGTCATAGTTTGGGTCTGCAGAGGTGGTGTCATAGTTTGGGTCTGCAGAGGTGGTGTCATAGTTTGGGCCTGCAGAGGTGGTGTCATAGTTTGGGTCTGCAGAGGTGGTGTCATAGTTTGGGTCTGCAGAGGTGGTGTCATAGTTTGGGCCTGCAGAGGTGGTGTCATGGTTTGGGTCTGCAGAGGTGGTGTCATAGTTTGGGTCTGCAGAGGTGGTGTCATAGTTTGGGCCTGCAGAGGTGGTGTCATAGTTTGGGCCTGCAGAGGTGGTGTCATAGTTTGGGCCTGCAGAGGTGGTGTCATAGTTTGGGTCTGCAGAGGTGGTGTCATAGTTTGGGCCTGCAGAGGTGGTGTCATAGTTTGGGCCTGCAGAGGTGGTGTCATAGTTTGGGCCTGCAGAGGTGGTGTCATAGTTTGAGTCTGCAGAGGTGGTGTCATAGTTTGGGCCTGCAGAGGTGGTGTCATAGTTTGGGCCTGCAGAGGTGGTGTCATGGTTTGGGTCTGCAGAGGTGGTGTCATAGTTTGGGCCTGCAGAGGTGGTGTCATGGTTTGGGTCTGCAGAGGTGGTGTCATAGTTTGGGCCTGCAGAGGTGGTGTCATAGTTTGGGCCTGCAGAGGTGGTGTCATGGTTTGGGCCTGCAGAGGTGGTGTCATAGTTTGGGCCTGCAGAGGTGGTGTCATAGTTTGGGCCTGCAGAGGTGGTGTCATAGTTTGAGTCTGCAGAGGTGGTGTCATAGTTTGGGCCTGCAGAGGTGGTGTCATAGTTTGGGCCTGCAGAGGTGGTGTCATAGTTTGGGTCTGCAGAGGTGGTGTCATAGTTTGGGTCTGCAGAGGTGGTGTAATAGTTTGGGTCTGCAGAGGTGGTGTCATGGTTTGGGCCTGCAGAGGTGGTGTCATAGTTTGGGTCTGCAGAGGTGGTGTCATAGTTTGGGTCTGCAGAGGTGGTGTCATAGTTTGGGCCTGCAGAGGTGGTGTCATAGTTTGGGCCTGCAGAGGTGGTGTCATAGTTTGGGTCTGCAGAGGTGGTGTCATAGTTTGGGCCTGCAGAGGTGGTGTCATAGTTTGGGTCTGCAGAGGTGGTGTCATAGTTTGGGTCTGCAGAGGTGGTGTCATAGTTTGGGCCTGCAGAGGTGGTGTCATAGTTTGGGCCTGCAGAGGTGGTGTCATAGTTTGGGTCTGCAGAGGTGGTGTCATAGTTTGGGCCTGCAGAGGTGGTGTCATAGTTTGGGCCTGCAGAGGTGGTGTCATAGTTTGGGCCTGCAGAGGTGGTGTCATAGTTTGGGCCTGCAGAGGTGGTGTCATAGTTTGGGTCTGCAGAGGTGGTGTCATAGTTTGGGCCTGCAGAGGTGGTGTCATAGTTTGGGCCTGCAGAGGTGGTGTCATAGTTTGGGTCTGCAGAGGTGGTGTCATAGTTTGGGCCTGCAGAGGTGGTGTCATAGTTTGGGCCTACAGAGGTGGTGTCATAGTTTGGGTCTGCAGAGGTGGTGTCATAGTTTGGGCCTGCAGAGGTGGTGTCATAGTTTGGGCCTGCAGAGGTGGTGTCATAGTTTGGGTCTGCAGAGGTGGTGTCATAGTTTGGGTCTGCAGAGGTGGTGTCATAGTTTGGGTCTGCAGAGGTGGTGTCATAGTTTGGGTCTGCAGAGGTGGTGTCATAGTTTGGGCCTGCAGAGGTGGTGTCATAGTTTGGGTCTGCAGAGGTGGTGTCATAGTTTGGGTCTGCAGAGGTGGTGTCATAGTTTGGGCCTGCAGAGGTGGTGTCATGGTTTGGGTCTGCAGAGGTGGTGTCATAGTTTGGGTCTGCAGAGGTGGTGTCATAGTTTGGGCCTGCAGAGGTGGTGTCATAGTTTGGGCCTGCAGAGGTGGTGTCATAGTTTGGGCCTGCAGAGGTGGTGTCATAGTTTGGGTCTGCAGAGGTGGTGTCATAGTTTGGGCCTGCAGAGGTGGTGTCATAGTTTGGGCCTGCAGAGGTGGTGTCATAGTTTGAGTCTGCAGAGGTGGTGTCATAGTTTGGGCCTGCAGAGGTGGTGTCATAGTTTGGGCCTGCAGAGGTGGTGTCATAGTTTGGGCCTGCAGAGGTGGTGTCATAGTTTGGGCCTGCAGAGGTGGTGTCATAGTTTGAGTCTGCAGAGGTGGTGTCATAGTTTGGGCCTGCAGAGGTGGTGTCATAGTTTGGGCCTGCAGAGGTGGTGTCATGGTTTGGGTCTGCAGAGGTGGTGTCATAGTTTGGGCCTGCAGAGGTGGTGTCATGGTTTGGGTCTGCAGAGGTGGTGTCATAGTTTGGGCCTGCAGAGGTGGTGTCATAGTTTGGGCCTGCAGAGGTGGTGTCATGGTTTGGGCCTGCAGAGGTGGTGTCATAGTTTGGGCCTGCAGAGGTGGTGTCATAGTTTGGGCCTGCAGAGGTGGTGTCATAGTTTGAGTCTGCAGAGGTGGTGTCATAGTTTGGGCCTGCAGAGGTGGTGTCATAGTTTGGGCCTGCAGAGGTGGTGTCATAGTTTGGGCCTGCAGAGGTGGTGTCATGGTTTGGGTCTGCAGAGGTGGTGTCATAGTTTGGGCCTGCAGAGGTGGTGTCATGGTTTGGGTCTGCAGAGGTGGTGTCATAGTTTGGGTCTGCAGAGGTGGTGTAATAGTTTGGGTCTGCAGAGGTGGTGTCATGGTTTGGGCCTGCAGAGGTGGTGTCATGGTTTGGGCCTGCAGAGGTGGTGTCATGGTTTTTTGTCTGCAGAGGTGGAGTTTCTCCATCTTGGACAGGATCACTGCCTTCGTTGGCAGAATGATGAACCGTGATAAATCAGTTTTTAAAGCCAAATGTCAGAAACTATAACCTGAAACCTGAAGCACACGAGTGATTCCACCAAAGAGTTGTTGAAGGAGAACAAAGTTGTTTCCTAAATCAAAGTTTAATCCAACAGAAGTGTTAGAACTCAGAGATCTCAGAGCTGAAGCTGCAGGACAGGTCAACGGACCTCTTGAGATGTTTGGTTTAGCTTAGCGATTAGCTTTATTACTCAAAGTTTTTACTGTTTTACATTGATGTGTAAATATAAAACAGCACAAGTGAGAATGAATCTGAAGTGTAAGTGTAACTGGGAAAAATGCCAGATTTTTCTTTGACCAGTTGGACCGCCCGACTTACTTTTAAGGGTCTTCTTCTCAGCAACAAGTGAGGCCGGTGCCAGGAACGAACAGACAAAGGATCAACGTGGCGCGCTTACAACCGAGCAGCCGAGGAAAAACCACACGAGACATTTCCAAACACGATCTGCGAGGGTTGGACTCCTCGGTGCAGCTTGTTCAGACAGATTAAAGTTCACCTGCAGAAAGAGTAAGAATATCAAAGTGAGACGAAGTGTTGTCCTGCACAAACATGAAATGTGAGCAGGAGGGGTGGTGGTGGTGGTGGTGGTGGTGGTGCAGCCTGGCATCCTGTTTCTCCAGCGAGGTGTTAACCGAGTGAGAAACACGACGCCCGATAGGATGACTGGCTCTCCTCCACCTCCTCCCACCGACTCTCCCCTTGTATTCATCTGATGTGTCAAAAAAAAGAAAAAACAGAAAGTGAGGAGCGGCATGCGGGGTCGCTGGGGAGTGGAGTCAGACGCCGAAGCTTTGCACGGCGCTGCTGCAGGGAGCCGACACACCGACATGCGAGGCGTTCTGCTCTCAGTCCTTCAGGGTGAGAGCTCCCACGTTTGTGTTCACTGTCGAAGCGAGAGCTGCTTGACCCACGCTGTGAAATTAGCCAAACTGAGCTCCGCTTTTCATGTTAAACAGAGTGAAAAACAGAGCACTTTGTTCCCAAACTGCAGGTTTACTTGAGGTTCCCAGAGTTTCTAAAAGTAGAATGGGAGGCAGAGCCTTCAGTTATCAGGCCCCTCTCTGTGGAACCAGCTGCCAGTAAATGTCCGGGAAGCAGACACTGGGGGGCCTCCTCTGTCACACCTTTCCTCACTTTACTCTCTTTATGTATATGTGACATTATTGTGGTCATTAACTCGTGTTTCCCTGTTCCAACAGATATCCTTTGAATGGTGTTACAGTGTTTGTTGTCCCCTCTTTTCTGTCCTCTCTAACCCCAGCTGGTGGAGGCGGATGGCCACCCTTCCTGGTTCTGGTTCTGATGGCCACCCTTCCTGGTTCTGGTTCTGGTGGCCACCCTTCCTGGTTCTGGTTCTGATGGCCACCCTTCCTGGTTCTGGTTCTGATGGCCACCCTTCCTGGTTCTGGTTCTGATGGCTACCCTTCCTGGTTCTGGTTCTGGTGGCCACCCTTCCTGGTTCTGGTTCTGATGGCCACCCTTCCTGGTTCTGGTTCTGATGGCTACCCTTCCTGGTTCTGGTTCTGATGGCTACCCTTCCTGGTTCTGGTTCTTGTGGCCACCCTTCCTAGTTCTGGTTCTTGTGGCCACCCTTCCTGATTCTGGTTCTGGTGGCCACCCTTCCTGGTTCTGGTTCTGATGGCCACCCTTCCTGGTTCTGGTTCTGGTGGCCACCCTTCCTGGTTCTGGTTCTGATGGCCACCCTTCCTGGTTCTGGTTATGATGGCCACCCTTCCTGGTTCTGGTTCTGATGGCTACCCTTCCTGGTTCTGGTTCTGGTGGCCACCCTTCCTGGTTCTGGTTCTGATGGCCACCCTTCCTGGTTCTGGTTCTGGTGGCCACCCTTCCTGGTTCTGGTTCTGATGGCCACCCTTCCTGGTTCTGGTTCTGCCAGAGGTTTCTTCCTGTTAAAAGGGAGTCGTTCCTCTCCACAGTCGCCTCAGGCACGCTCAGGACGGGAGATTGGACTGAAGACAAGTTTAGGTGTAATCTGTTGGTTTCCTTAGCTGGGAAATGGTTTTTGAATTGGCTCTATATGAATGAATTGGATTATTTTATAAATAATTATGATTACAATGAATTGAATTCCAATTGGCTTGAATTGGACTTTATTATCTAAGTGCCATGAGATGACATTTGTTGTATTTGGCGCTATATAAATAAAAATGAATTAGAATTAGAAAAAGCGTTGATCCAGCCCTCGTTTCTTTATATTTTCTTCAGAGCAGTCAGACTTTCTTGTAATCTTTTAAAGTGGTCTTTCTTTGGACATTTTCTGCTTCTTCCTGCATCTTCAGTCCAGTCCTTGTACCTGAGCATCTTCAGAGGAATGTGTTTTTTCTTCGTTAAGCCACTTAACTCTGACCTGTGAAGGATTCAGGCAGGAAACAGGCTCCTAACTCAAGGGAAGATGTCTAATAAGTGTCTGAAACTTATCCGCTTTTGCCCCTTGTTTGGATCCGTGAGTATCGAACGAACACGATCACGTGCTTTTATTTTCTGCTCTTGAATGAGTGAAGCGGCCATGACAGTTTTAGGCCTCAGAGCGTCATCTGCCACAGAGTTCAGAGTTTGTCCTTTTGATGTGGGCCCACATGTGATTAAATGTGAATTTATTAAAGTTTTTTTTATTTTAATTTTATTTTATATTACCCTTCCTGAGAGAGGAGTTAACAACCATTTCATTTATTTTTCTGTGTAAATAAACACCTGTTGAAGGTTATTTAACCCTCCCGTTGTCCTGCGGGTCCAAAGTGAGCCACCACCATGTTTAGCTGTAGAAAAAATACCTTAAATTATCTTTTTCCAACTTGAAATGTTATGACTTTTCCTAAAGGGACCCCATCATTAGAAAAAGTCATACTTTATTTTTGTTTATGTTTCCATGTGGGCTGTACACCACTAGGGTACAAAGATTGTCTTATGGCTCATTTTTGACCCGTGAATTATAAAAACATTTAAACACCAGAAAAAAGTTCACTGTTTTTTTTCCTTTCAATATAATTAATTCAGAAGTAATTACTTCACATTTATATAATAGCAATAATAAACCTTTATTATGTAAAAGAAAACTGAGAAAACAAGAAAACTGTTGGTCCCACTGACCAAAAAAAAAAAAAAGTGTAATCCTGAAAACTGCTGATTGTCTTTTTGTATTGTGTAACAAAAAATACATGATCAAAAATGTATTGAATTGAGTTGAATAGATAAATAACAGGTGGTTTCATCATACAAAATAGATTTTGGATTTAAAATTCAATTAAGTTGCTTTATTTTGGGGCTTTGGTAGGGCGGCTCATTTCTGACCCGTAGGACAAAGGGGAGTAAACACAATGTTAAGACCGTATAAGGGTTAAGATGTTTTCCTGAGATCATAGGAACCATTTTTCCCTGTTTTGGTACCAACTCAAGCCCGGTCTCACTTTAGTAAAGTCGTTTATTATCCTTAAACTAGAGATCTGGGTTACACATGTTTTCCTGGAAATAAAGAAATCCGGGCTGGATGTTTGTACCTTAAAAAAATCTTTCTTTTTATTGGGATTTATATCCAAATGTTAGCCTTTCCCTGCCTCCCATCAGTGCAGCCGCCTCCCCTCTCTCACTCACTCGGCTGTGCTGCCTGTCACTGGACACCGGCCTTCACCAAGGGCACCGTGGCAACGAGATCCACGGCCACCGCCCCTGCAGCCCACGGCCCGGAGCCCAGACGAGTGTTCAGGGGCAGAGCCGATCGATTCGGAGGGGCTGAGATATGCCATTACAGGTGAGGCCAGCCCCTGTGCCATCCTAGCCGCTCTCCACCATCGCTCCTGCCCATTCAGCAATATCTGCACATATTGGGGATGCGGTAAAACGAGACGGGTCATTTATTCTTTCAAGTGTTTTCGAGGTCCTGGGAGGATTTTAGGGATCGTTATGGCATCCACCGTTGGTCTACCACGCCCTGCCCTGACATTGTCTGTGGCTTGGCCAAATGAAACTGCACATCAACTGGATAGTTCACAGCTGTGGATAAAGGGGAAATCATCTCCAGGTCAAAGGACTTCTTATAATCACGTCTGTTCTCGTGTCTGTTCGGCCCACATCAGCACCTTCCTGCCCTCTCCATTAGCCCGGGCTAAACAGCTAAATACCCCCGTCTTACCCCCAGCCTCCCGTCCAGCGTCCTTGTTGCTTTCAAGTTTGACTCAGAATAATAACAGTAATAATTCCAAAAAAATAGAGTGAATACTCATGGCGGTGAAAGCAAATAATAGCTTTTAATGGCGGTACTAATGGGCAGAAAAATAGATGTTTTTCATCTTAAAACAGGGAAGCAGTTAAGAGCACTTGTGCAGAGTTTACAGCCCAGACTCCTCACAGCTAATGGATGAAGCATCGCTGGGGACTAAGTAGCGTTGCATATGTGTGTGACTGTCCGCTTTGGACGCCACTTACGCTGAATTACGGTTAATAATAATAAGGAGTATTCAGCGTCTGAGCTGCAGAAACAGAGCTCTGACGAAAGATAAAGGCCGGATTCTCTTCATGATGTTTGGTTTGAAATGAAAGTGCAGTATGTGTGCCTGTGAGGCCGAGGCAACAGATGTTTGTCCTGATAGTTCAAAGGAGTGAGAGTTTTGTTCTGTACCACACTGGAAAAAATGCCCCTCCAAAAATAAGTAAAAAAAACAACAAATAAAAGACGTTTTTGCTTGAAATAAGCAAAAAAATCTGCCAATGGAACTAGTGAAAATCGGTTTGTCCAGATTTCTTGAAATAAAATGTGATATTTAGGACTTTTGAGATAAAAGTGATCTTGAAATTAGCTTAAAAACCTCTTCAAATGTAAAAAAAAGCTTGTTTCATATGAAATCCGACTCAAAACAATTTGTTTTCAAGACATTTTCCTGATGTATCGTCTTCAAACAAGACCCTATATCTGGCTGAAATAGAACTTGTTAGGCAGTTGTGTCTCATATTGAGTGTAATGAGATATTTTGATGAGAAATGAGACAAATATACTTGGTAAGACTTTGATTTTTTCCAGTGCACAAACCTTTCCTAAACCTAAATAAGCTTCCTGATTGATTAGCTTCAATGTAAAAAGTAGATGAAAGGGCAGTATGTCTGCGTTTGAGGCCGAGGTCAACATCTGGGCCGTCACACAGATGTTTGTCCTGATAGTTCAAAGGAGTGAGAGTTTTGTTCTTTAACACAAACCTTTCCTAAACCTAAATAAGCTGGTTTGTTTCTCTGATTTCACACACGGATGGATGTTCTGACTGATCAGCTTTAAAGTAAAAAGTAAAAGAAAAATGTTTTCTTTAAAGTAGGGCTGGGCGAGTGAACTCGTTATTATCGCGTTAACTCGCTAATTATTTAACGTCGATACATATTTTATCGCGCATTAACGCAGATTTTTATTTTTTTATGTATTTTTATGTAATTATTTTTTTGGCCTTTTGTGGCTTTAATGGAAGTTCAGAGAGACAGGAAGCAGGGGGCAGAGAGAGGGGGAACGACATGCAGCACAGGGCCGCCCGATGCGGGACTTTGCGGACCACCCCTGTTTTATTATTTATTTTATTTCATGTGTTTTCATGTGTTTTTTCTTGTTTTTTCATGTGTTTTCTGCATTTTCAGCATTTTTAATACAGAAAAGTTCACTGAGATTTTACAGCAACATGTGCTGCCTTCAAAGACCACATCTTTTCCAGGGAAAAGCACATTCTGCACACGTTCCAAAGGAAGAGGAGGGTAAACAGCATTTATTCTTTAACTCAATCAACCTTTTGTTGGACTTTTCTCCTTTAACATAAAACAGAGAGACTGGATTTTCTTCACTGAACCTGAACATCGTGGTCGGCCCATTGTGCCATTAAACGGTCCAACAGGATCATCGATCCGGGAACACGTTTCTCAGTAGCTTCTAAATGTGCTCCATGCATTGTCAACACTGAAATCATTTAGCTCGTCTGCACGGTGATGGATGGCTTCGCGGCGAAGGACGCACACGCCGCGGGCCGTCAGCATATCTGACCTTGGCCCATATCTTCAGTATTGATTGGCATGCAGCAGTCTGCGCGTCTCTGTATGAATATGTCATCATTTACTCAGCTGTAAATCAGCAGCCCACCATCGCAGGTGACCCCTCCTTCATCCTCTGCTCACAAGGAGAGCACAGTTCCCCCCTTAAGTGAAAGGGGAAGGAAGAGTAAAAGGAGCCCCTCTTTGATATGAGCCTCCCTGAGGGGCTCTCCTGCTACTAAAGAATGTTAGAAGTTCGAGTTCCAGCCACTAGCCCCTGAAAGCTGACCTGGTCTGCCACATGTCCTCTGCTAGCAGCCAGCCAAGGACAAGGGCAGGCAGGGAAGGAGCAAAGTAGCCGGTGCATGAAGGAGAAACCTGCTGGCACGGAAAGTCACATTCAGGATTCATCCGGTGAGTTTTCACTGCAAACATGGATATTATCTGCATGTTCTTTTATGTTTTACAGCAGGTCGTCAGCGTACAAACTCACTGATGAAGCTCACCACACTGGAAAAAACGCCCCATCTAACATAAGTGAGAAAAACAACAAATAAAAGACGTTTCTGCCTAAAATAAGCAAAACAATCTGCCAGTGGAACTAGTGAAAATCGGCTTGTCCAGATTTCTTGAAATAAAATGTGATATTTAGGACTTTTGAGTTAAAAGTGATCTTGAAATTAGCTTAAAAACCTCTTCAAATGTCAAAAATAAACTTGTTTCATATGAAATCCGACTCAAAACAATTTGTTTTCAAGACTTTTTCATTTAACAAGATATTCCAGATGTATCGTCTTCAAACAAGTCCCTATATCTGGCTGAAATAGAACTTGTTAGGCAGTTGTGTCTCATATTAAGTGTAATGAGATATTTTGACTAGAAATGAGACAAATATACTTGGTAAGACTGATTTTTTCCAATGCATGATGAATCCCGTCAGATTCAAAATGCCAGAAGCCTTGAGACTTCAAATAAAAAGAAAAATAACACATCTGTATGTCATCGCTGCCCTCATGGAGTCTACGCGTCTAATTAAACCGCACGATCATGGACATTTGGTCAATTTTCCAACAAATTCCACTTAAATCTCCACTTTCAGGCACAGTCACTGTGCATTCAGTCGTGTTTTATCAATACAGAGAAAGAAACATGCATGATTTACTCTTATTTATTAATTACAGTTTACAATAGAACAGGCTTACCAGGGTACAAAGAAATGCAATGAAAGCAGACATATTTGGGCCTAATCTGGGCCACTTATGGCTCAGTTACGGCACTGCCAGGTGTTCAGCGGGCCAAAAGTGGCTGAAAGTTCCTTACCCTAACCAATGTGCCATAACTAGCATAAACAAAAGGCTCAGATTCAGTCTGTAATGGCTACATGGCCATGTTTGGGCATCCAGACGAGTCACTGAGTCAAGAATATAAAGAAGAATAAAGAAAGTAACAAATAGCCTTGATTTAAAGTAGGACTGGGCAACGATTAAAATGTTTAATCTAGTTAATCACATGATTTCCCTGATTAATCACGATTAATCGCATTTGTACGCAGAATCCAAAAATGAATCCAAAAGTAGCGTATAGCTTTTAGCATTTAGCTTTATTTTAAATGTGCTGCCATATGAATGAAAGTGCCATAACATTTGTTGTGCAAACACACTTTTAACATCAGCATCTTTCTGTAGTTTTTATGTAGAAGCCTCGCTCCACTGTCTGTTTCCTTGAATGACTTGCTGCTATCAGTTGTGTGTTTTGCCTTTAAGTGATATTTTAGACTGGAACTACTACGCTGAGAAGACAATTCAACTTGGCAGTGTTTACAGATGACTTTGGTTCTGTCGACTCCGCCGTCTGGAAGAACTTTAACATGAAAATGGCCGAGTAAAAGTTCCGTACCCTTCTCCATGTTTGGTGGATCCGCCGATTACTTTCTTTTCCTGTTCCACAGCAGACAGCAGCAGACTTTTACAAAATAAAAGCCTGTGAGCAGCAGAATTTTACAAAATAAAAGCCTGTGAGCAGCAGACTTTTACAAAATAAAAGCCTGTGAGCAGCAGACCGTTAAAAAATAAAAGCCTGTGAGCAGCAGACTTTTACAAAATAAAAGCCTGTAAGCAACAGACTTTTACAAAATAAAAGCCTGTGAGCAACAGACTTTTACAGAATAAAAGCCAAAATAAAAACCCGGTTCGAGTCCCGCATCGGACGGCCCTGTGCTGCATGTTGTTCCCTCTCTCTCTGCCCCCTGCTTCCTGTCTCTCTGAACTTTCCAATAAAGGCACAAAATCCCCCCAAAATATTAATAAAGAAAAAATAATAATAATAAAAAGTAAAAAATAATAAAATCTGCGTTAATGCGTGATAAAATATTTATCGGCATTAAACAATTAGCGAGTTAACGCGATAATAACGAGTTAACTCGCCCAGCCCCAGTAAGAATCCCAGCTTTTTCTGTCTTGTAGATTCAGGCTTTAACACCTCTCCTGTAGGGTTGAAACATCATGGATTAAAGCAGATCTTTACATTACTGGCTCTGAGCATGTCAGAAGGTTTCATCTTCAGTTTAAAGGATGAAGACTTTTTACGCTGACGCCAGTAAATAAACCTCCACTTTCCTTTGAAAATAATGGTGGAAGTCAAACCAGAAACGTGTTCATATGGATGAATGATTTTGTTGCTGTTTCACGATATCCAGCATGTGATCTTTAGCGTCCACACAGAACATTTTCCAGGTGTTATCCTTGTCCTGTTTCAGCTAACCTGTGCATCAGCTAACCTGTGCACCAGCTAACCTTTGTATCAGCTAACCTTTGTATCAGCTAACCTGTGCATCAGCTAACCTTTGTATCAGCTAACCTTTGTATCAGCTAACCTGTGCATCAGCTAACCTTTGCATCAGCTAACCTGTGCATCTGCTAACCTTTGCACCAGCTAACCTTTGCATCAGCTAACCTGTGCACCAGCTAACCTTTGCATCAGCTAACCTGTGCACCAGCTAACCTGTGCACCAGCTAACCCTTGCACCAGCTAACCTGTGCATCAGCTAACCTGTGCACCAGCTAACCTGTGCACCAGCTAACCTTTGCACCAGCTAACCTTTGCACCAGCTAACCTTTGCACCAGCTAACCTGTGCACCAGCTAACCCTTGCACCAGCTAACCTGTGCATCAGCTAACCTTTGCACCAGCTAACCTTTGCATCAGCTAACCTTTGCACCAGCTAACCTTTGCACCAGCTAACCTGTGCACCAGCTAACCTGTGCACCAGCTAACCTTTGCACCAGCTAACCTTTGCATCAGCTAACCTGTGCACCAGCTAACCTGTGCACCAGCTAACCTTTGCACCAGCTAACCTTTGCACCAGCTAACCTGTGCACCAGCTAACCTGTGCACCAGCTAACCTGTGCACCAGCTAACCTGTACATCAGCTAACCTGTTCACCAGCTAACCTGTGCATCAGCTAACCTGTGCACCAGCTAACCTGTGCATTAGCTAACCTGTACATCAGCTAACCTGTGCACCAGCTAACCTTTGCACCAGCTAACCTTTGCATCAGCTAACCTGTGTACCAGCTAACCTGTGCATCAGCTAACCTGTACATCAGCTAACCTGTGCACCAGCTAACCTGTACATCAGCTAACCTGTGCACCAGCTAACCTGTACATCAGCTAACCTGTGCACCAGCTAACCTTTGCACCAGCTAACCTTTGCACCAGCTAACCTGTGCATCAGCTAACCTGTGCACCAGCTAACCTTTGCACCAGCTAACCTTTGCACCAGCTAACCTGTGCACCAGCTAACCTGTGCACCAGCTAACCTGTGCACCAGCTAACCTGTGCATCAGCTAACCTGTGCACCAGCTAACCTGTGCACCAGCTAACCTTTGCACCAGCTAACCTGTGCACCAGCTAACCTGTGCATCAGCTAACCTGTGCACCAGCTAACCTGTGCATCAGCTAACCTGTGCACCAGCTAACCTGTGCATCAGCTAACCTTTGCACCAGCTAACCTTTGTACCAGCTAACCTGTGCACCAGCTAACCTGTGCACCAGCTAACCTTTGCACCAGCTAACCTGTGCACCAGCTAACCTGTGCATCAGCTAACCTGTGCACCAGCTAACCTGTGCACCAGCTAACCTGTGCACCAGCTAACCTGTGCATCAGCTAACCTTTGCACCAGCTAACCTTTGTACCAGCTAACCTGTGCACCAGCTAACCTGTGCACCAGCTAACCTGTGCACCAGCTAACCTGTGCACCAGCTAACCTGTGCACCAGCTAACCTGTGCACCAGCTGTCTCTGCGTTCTGACCTCCATCTTGTGTTTCTTTGTGGGCTGGGATCATTATTCTCTTTCCTCCATAAAGTCTCTCTGAGGCCTGAACAACTCTTTTTCTTTCCTCACATTATCACAATTCCACATCTGTTCTCATCTCCCTCATCATCATTTACATCTTCAAATCTGCATTTTTCATATAGATCCCACCTTCCTCTAATTTTAATATCACTGTTATTTCCCATGACACCTTTTGTTTTATTATACATTATGAATTTCTCCCTCTCTCTGCTCTGTTTTACTCCCCCTCCCCCCCTCTCCTAATCCCTGTGCCCACACTGCGCTTATGAGCTGAAATATTTTATCAGGTGGAACCCTCAGTCAAACTTATCATTTTAATCTTATTTCAATAAAAAAAATAATCTCTCTTCGTGGCTGTTTGACAGCAGCTAATGGTTTTTTCGTTATCGTCGGGGAAAGTTTGAGGACTGAGATAGACTGCCAAAAAAATGCAAAGTAGCCCCCCCTGTGTACCCCCTTCCCTCCCCGGCAGATCCGCAGAGCATGCACGGAGAACAGGTACGGAGCCGGCAGAAACCTGCCAGGTAGGTGCGTGTCTGCATGCTGATTTCCATCCATATTCATGCAGCTGCAGCTCAGCATCGGGCTGTTTGTAGAGATGTTTGTTCTGGGGTCTGTAGCTGCTGGTGTTTGTCCTCCACTTTCATCTGAGGGGTCATGACGGGGGAACACTCATGTGTCTCATGATATCTTTGGATGTTTAAGGAAGACAAACTGAAATCCTTCTTTTTGTCCACAGAAGTTATTTATTTAAACCACAGAAAGCGATTTCAGGCTTTACGGAGGGACGGCCAACACCAGAGGTGGGTGGAGCAGCCAAAAACTGTACTCAAGTAAAAGTACTGTTACTTTAGAATACTATAACTCAAGTAAAAGTAAAAAGTAGTCATCAAAATAATTAATAATAATAATACATTTTATTTGGAGGCGCCTTTCAGGTCATCCAAGGTCAATTTTTTATTTTATTTTATTATTTATATTTATTTTTTATTAATAATTACTTGAGTAAGAGTAAAAAAGTGCTCGCTGAAAAAACTACTCGAGTACTGAGTAACTATTGAGTAACGTCTGATTTATTTGTTAACACAAGCATTCAATCAGACAGACAAAAATACTAAATAATCATCTTTAGGCAAATTAGAGTTCATCCAATTGATAAAAATTAATTAAAATGAATTCATTAATTACAAAATAGCTTAAATTAGAATAATCCAGGTAAATTCAAGAACTTCAATAAAACAAAAGAGACTTAGGAAATGTTTAAAACATATGTAACCCATATGTAACCTAAAAACCAAACATTCACCTATCCATGGGGGGAAAAACGAGTTTAGGAAACTTAGCGCTACATGTTTCCTCAAGTTAGATGTTGAGTTTCTGCTGAAATGTGCGTTTGTTTTGGTTGACACAGAAGACACATAATGTAGCTGCTGTTTCTCCCTCTTTGTAAGGTAAACATGCTTTCAGTATGAGGGCTCGTCTGCGTCTTCATTTCCCACCGTTGGTTCTGACATTTTTCATCTGTTTCTTTGTTTGTTTGCTACGACTGCTAATGCTAAAGCTAACCCGTCCCGCCGCTGAGATTGAGTACGGTCACGTGACCAGACTGCACGGCTGCGTCTGATTGGTGGAACACAGTCAGGTGGTAGAGCCTTTGGTGGAAGTCTCTCTCTCTGTCAGAATAAAACATTAAAATGAGGCGTACGCGGGGGATAAAAATAATGAGGCGTAGAATACCAAAGAGGTAAGAAGAAAAGTAACCAGCTCATTGTAGCCTAATGTAGCGGAGTAAGAGGACAGCTTCTGCTGCACACATCTACTCAAGGAAAAGTAAAAAGTATAGGGATTTAAAACTACTCCTAGAAGTATAATGTTTTCAAAAACTTACTCAAGTACATCACTGGAAAAAATGCCCCTCCAAAAATAAGTAAAAAAACAACAAATAAAAGACGTTTCTGCTTGAAATAAGCAAAAAAATCTGCCAATGGAACTAGTGAAAATCGGCTTGTCCAGATTTCTTGAAATAAAATGTGATATTTAGGACTTTTGAGATAAAAGTGTTCTTGAAATTAGCTTAAAAACCTCTTCAAATGAAAAAAAAAGCTTGTTTCATATGATATGTGACTCAAAACAATTTGTTTTCAAGACTTTTTCATTTAACAAGATATTCCAGATGTATTGTCTTCAAACAAGTCCCTATATCTGGCTGAAATGGTACTTGTTAGGCAGTTGTGTCTCATATTAAGTGTAATGAGATATTTGGACTAGAAATGAGACAAATATACTTGGTAAGACTTTTTTCCAGTGTAAATGTGACTTGTTACTACCTACCTCTGGCCAACAGTTAAGAGAAAGAAACCTCCGACTCAGAGCTGCCTCCCGTGGTTGGGGTTCATAAGAGATAAAAACTATTTACACACACAGACGACAGCCTGTGAGAAAAGGTGGGTTTTAAGAGATGTTTTGAAAATTTCCAGAGTTTCTGATGAACGAATATGCAGCGGTAACCATGGTAACCCATTTCAAAGTTGCAAAAGCTGGATGGCCTTTGGTTTTCAGCCTGCATTTAAAGTCCCGTCCAGGTGAAGTTTGTTTGCCGACCTCAGAGCTCTGATTGGTCTGTGAACATGTGTGAGTTCAGTTAAATACTCAGGGGTGACCAGACCGTTTAAAATGTTAAAAACAAACATCAGGATCTTAAAATCCATTCTGAAGCGGACAGGAAGAAAGTGCAGAGAGGCCAGAGCCGGGGTTAAATGTTCCCGTCTCTTTGTGCCTGAGCAGCAGCATTTTGCACAAGCTGTAGGCAGAGAGCGCTGGTCTAAACCAACTTACAATCCAGTCTGGAAAAAATAAAAGCATGAATCAACTTCTCCAGGTCACTAGGAGAGAGGTGAAGGTTTTACCCTGGCCAGGAGTCGCAGCTGGAAAAAGGCACTTTTGACTAAAGATCCAACTTAAAATCACTGTAAAAAGTGACAGTGAAGGGGGTCACTGTAATTAATCACTGTAAGTAATCTAATTAATCACATGATTTCCCTGATTAATCACGATTAATCTCATTTGTACGCAGAATCCTAAAATGAATCCAAAAGTAGCGTATAGCTTTTAGCATTTAGCTTTATTTTAAATGTGCTGCCATATGAATGAAAGTGCCATAACATTTGTTGTGCAAACACACTTTTAACATCAGCATCTTTCTGTAGTTTTTATGTAGAAGCCTCGCTCCACTGTCTGTTTCCTTGAATGACTTGCTGCTATCAGTTGTGTGTTTTGCCTTTAAGTGATATTTTAGACTGGAACTACTACGCTGAGAAGACAATTCAACTTGGCAGTGTTTACAGATGACTTTGGTTCTGTCGACTCCGCCGTCTGGAAGAACTTTAACATGAAAATGGCCGAGTAAAAGTTCCGTTTAACCGCGTTCTTTTTCATCTACGTGAAAAGACGAAATACTTCAGACTCAGTAAAAGTGTTTACAACAAGTCTTCAGAATGACTGAATAGGTTAATGGTTGATGCCCTTCGATAAGTAAAAAGTGTTCCCGGTCTGCACAGAGCAGAGCTGAAGTCCTCCCATCAGCTGCTGGCGAGACGCCATCATTAGAAACGTCACGTCAGAAACGTCGCAGAGGATGAAGCTAAACGCTGAACATGAAGCTAAATACATGAAAACATCTTCTTCCTGCTCTTCCAGCGGATCACCCACTCCAGATGTTCCTGCTGCTGGATGCGAACAAATGCTACAAATGTAAAAACCTGCCAGCGGTTTGGATTCAAACCCCTGGAAAAAAGAGCAGAAACACACAGCCGGTGATATAAAAGTGTCACGCTTTATCACTCCGCCGCTCCGTCAGCCGCTCGCACACCTCAGGGAGGCTGCAGCTGACAGATGAAGAGGAGGATGGAGGTCCGGACGGGCACCGCAGACGCCCTCCACCCAGTCTCCTCCACCCAGCCTCCTCCACCCAGTCTCCTCCACCCAGCCTCCTCCTCCCAGCCTCCTCCTCCCAGCCTCCTCCACCCAGCCTCCTCCTCCCAGCCTCCTCCTCCCAGCCTCCTCCTCCCAGCCTCCTCCACCCAGCCTCCTCCACCCAGCCTCCTCCCAGCCTCCTCCCAGCCTCCTCCACCCAGCCTCCTCCACCCAGCCTCCTCCACCCAGTCTCCTCCACCCAGTCTCCTCCACCCAGCCTCCTCCCGTTCCCCTTCCCTCCGTGTCCGTGCTCCCGGCCGCCGGCTGCATTCACTGGGGGCGCATTCCCTGACACACAATTTGTTTAGTAAATGAAACAGATGTCTCGTGGTGACTCATTTTTCTTTTTTGTCCTCACTTCTTTTTTTTTTTAGGGGGGGTTGTCCAGGGGGTCAGACTGAATTCACTCTGGGGCATTTGGAAGAAAGAGGAATAACAAGGCCCTGGTGGGGCGCCCGGGGACCCACAAACATCATTCACATCTTCACATAATCATCAAGGCCATGCCAGGATGCCTCCTTAATTTGCATAATACCGTCCCGACACTTTTACTCCTGCGATCCATCACAGCCGGGATGAGGGGATGAGGCCCTCTTCTCCTCCGCTCCGTCTTTTCTTTCTCCTTCTGATTGTGTCTTGTGTTTATCTGCCCGAGCGCAAAAGATTGATTCCCCACTGTTTCTGCCCCTTATGTTCAGCAGATATGAATTTTCACGGGATGATGAAGCACCAAGTCGGCTAATAATAAACAGAAAACACGTATTCAAAGACAGAGGGAAGAAAGGAGGGGAGGCGTCTGTCTCTGTTTGGCTGATGAGGAGAGATGGATGTTGTGGGCTAAGAGACTCGGGAAGGTACTACCGAAGAAAGTGGAATTAAGAATGCACTTCTGTTTGCTCGGCCTGTCACTTTAAAACGTCATTGTTTTACCCGGAGAGCAGGAAATATGACACACGATGCTGTTAGTTAGGTTGCTGTTCAGCCCGAGACGAACAGGAAACCGGCGGTGTAGAGACGATACGACTCTGAGAGTCAGGGAGGCACCACGAGCAGCAAGAGCTCAACCAACAAAGGTTATTAATGACCAGCCGCATTCCCACTGTAGGAACCTTCTGCAGTTCCTAGAACCTTTTCAGGAACTAGGGACCACGGCCCTCTGGAACTAGGGACCACGGCCCTCAGGAACTAGGGACCACGGCCCTCAGGAACTAGGGACCACAGCCTTCAGGAACTAGGGACCACGGCCCTCAGGAACTAGGGACCACGGCCCTCAGGAACTAGGGACCACGGCCCTCAGGAACTAGGGACCACAGCCTTCAGGAACTAGGGACCACGGCCTTCAGGAACTAGGGACCACGGCCCTCAGGAACTAGGGACCACGGCCCTCAGGAACTAGGGACCACGGCCCTCAGGAACTAGGGACCACGGCCCTCAGGAACTAGGGACCACGGCCCTCAGGAACTAGGGACCACGGCCTTCTGGAACTAGGGACCATGGCCCTCAGGAACTAGGGACCACGGCCTTTAGGACCTAGGGACCACGGCCCTCAGGAACAAGGGACCACAGCCCTCAGGATCTAGGGACCACGGCCCTCAGGAACTAGGGACCACGGCACTCGGGAACTCGGGACCACGGCCTTCTGGAACTAGGGACCACGGCCCTCAGGAACTAGGGACCACGGCCCTCAGGAACTAGGGACCACGGCCCTCAGGAACTAGGGACCACGGCCCTCTGGAACTCGGGACCACGGCCCTCAGGAACTCGGGACCACAGCCCTCTGGAACTAGGGACCACAGCCCTCAGGAACTAGGGACCACGGCCCTCGGGAACTAGGGACCACGGCCCTCAGGAACTAGGGACCACGGCCCTCGGGAACTAGGGACCACAGCCCTCAGGAACTAGGGACCACGGCCCTCGGGAACTAGGGACCACGGCCCTCAGGAACTAGGGACCACTGCCCTATTTCCAGCTGTTTTTCAGATGCACCAGCGAGCAGCGAAGGCCTGGAAGGAGCGAAAACCTCTGGTGGGAGGAAGCAGAACATTTAATTCATAGATTGAATTCATTTAGTTCAGGAGAAATGATGCACTGATCAGTTACAGACTCGCTTTCACACGCTGTGGGTTTCAGCCACCGCAGAATAATGCTTGCTGCTTTTAGAACTGGAAGAAATCCACAAATTCTTTGCAGCTTTACGTTGGGAAACATTATCTTTAGACTATAACTTTACTTCTGGCAGACAACTAAAACTCAAACATGTTGCCCTTTCAAATTAAGAGCTGTGAGATATTTCTTTTCTCCACAAAATAAAGCCTTCAGGTGGTAAACAGCAGCCAGAGAGTCCCTGAGGAAACGTTGCAGAGCATTAATATCGAATGCTTTTCACTCTGGGACGAGGTTTACATTGTAAAGTCATTGAAAGGAATGTTTCTTAAGAGGAAAGTTTTCAGAATCGTGTGAAATCAGCTCCCAGATTTACCGTCTGACAGATTTATCCTCGCAGGTCTCCGGCAGGTGTCGGTGACAGCGCTGCAGAATATGAAATTTAAAATCTTAATATCGCCTTTAACCGGCGCGGAGTTAAATCAGAGCGGTGTCGGAGGATTGTGTGATGTGTCTGCCAAAGCACGGGGCCATGTCTGGTTCACGGAGGACATTACCATAAGTACCATTACTGTCAGGGAGCATGAGATCAGTATCGGTGAAATATGCCAGCGCTGCTGCGGCGGCATGCGCCCTGACTTACAACACCGCTGCCCGAGCGCTGACATTTACCACCGACACAATGCAGCCGGCTGCTCGGAGTGATGTGGCAGCGTGCTGAATATCACTGAGTGCTGCCACGTGCAGTCGGACTAAAACCCGAAGATCGGACCGGTTTCATTGAGTAAAGCAGCTTTCTGGAGGCGTTCCAACATCCACACAGCAGCAGATCCTCCCTGCTTCTTCACGAGCTTCATAAAAGCAACTCTCTGACGTATAGTTGATGGAGACATTCTTTAAAACATGTGTTTAACAGCTGGAAGACGTCCAAGATGATGATAATAACGCCTTCATTTATGGAGTCGAGTTTAAAAGATGCGAAAAGCGAAAAGCAAATTCACGAACGGATGAATAAAAATTAGGACTGGGCGAGCAAACTCGTTATTATCGCGTTAACTTGTTAATTATTTAACGCCGATAAATATTCTACATTAGCGCAGGTTTTATTATTTATTTTATTTTGTAAAAGTCTGTTACTCACAGGCTTTTATTTTGTAAAAGTCTGCTGCTGTCTGCTGCGGAACAGGAAAAGAAAGTAATCGGCGGATCCACCAAACATGGAAAAGGGTACGGAACGCTTTATTTCATTTCATGTTGTTTTTTAACGTGTTTTCTTTAAAACACACTCAACAGGACAATCAATACAGCAAAGAGGAAAAAGAGTTGTTCATATTGTGAATTCTGTCACCGTATACTCCCACCACTCAGAAACCTGCGAGTGAACAGATGAATTGATTTTTACTCAAAGGAAAAGAGAAACGAGGGGAAATACGTTTCAGTCGGGGAATAATATAAGTGATTGTGATAAAAATTAGGGCTGGGTGAGTTAACTCGTTATTATCGCGTTAAATCGTTAATTATTTAAAGCCGATAAATACTTTATCGCGCATTAACGCAGTTTTTTTAAAAGTAATTACTTAATTAATTATTTTTTTTTATTATTTTTAGGGGCTTTTGTGCATTTTTAATGGAAAGTTCAGAGAGACAGGAAGCAGGGGTTAGAGAGAGGGGGAACAACATGCAGCACAGGGCCGTTCGATGCGGGACTCGAACCGTGTTTTTATTTTGGCTTTTATTTGGTAAAAGCCTGTTGCTCAACGCCCAACGGAGCATTCTCCATCGCGTTGTTTGTTTCTTTCTGACGGCGACAACAACAGGAATATCGTCTCCTTTGACTTCCGGGTCACGACCCCGGGAAAACATCTGGAGCATGCGCAGAACGCAAAGTCTGATTCACCACGTGCTTCGGCGTCTACAAGCAGGTTTAGAGTGACTTTCAACCCAGTTATCTCGGGGTCTGAATCCCATCCGATCCGATTCTTAGTCAGATTAAGGTGTCTACATGCACTTAATAACTCAGCCTGATTGTAATTTAGCCAATAATCCGATCCGATCCAGTTCTTAGTCAGATTAAGGTGTCTACATGCACTTAATAACTCAGTCTGATTGTAATTTAGCCAATAATCCAATCCGATTCTTAGTCAGATTAAGGTGTCTACATGCACTTAATAACTCAGTCTGATTGTAATTTAGCCAAAAATCTGATCCTTTCAGAGCCATGCGACCCCACTGACTGATCAACTATTGTATATCAATGGTATCAATAGGTTTTTCCAGTCAGAGAACTGTTACTCTTCATTAATACTCCACGTTTCTTTCTTCCTTATGTTGTGCATCAATTTAACTGATTTTAAGGAATGTCTCAGGTTTAGTGTCAGGAAACACAGAAACCTTTAAAAGCTTTTCAGCAAATCATAAATCTAAGACTTGAGGATGTTTTATGCGACACATCTTATATTAATAATGAATGTTTAACTCTCAGGAGTATCTCAAGCTGAGGTGCTTTGTGCAGCGGGGCCCAGGATGATTAGCTGTAGCATTTAGCTATATTTACTCACTGAAAACCTTAGCTCCCCTGTGCATTCAGATGTTCTGTAGAATTTTATCACTTAGAAATGCTGCTGTTCCATAATATACAATTATTTTTAAGACCCATCAGGCTTTTACAGATGAATTCAGTTAAAAAAAGGGAGAGATCAGTTGAAAGGAATGAAGGATCAGACCCTCAGCAGCTGGAGAAAGAGGCAGAAACTTCTGATGAGGATCTGCTGGTATCAGGAAGTCAGCCTGCAGGGAGAAGGAGAGCTTTAAAGAACAGGGATCAGGCCGATTGGCTCAGAAAGTAGCAGGCTGGAAGCCGATTGGACCAGAGTGGTGACGACTGAGCGAAGAATGAAGCGAGTTGACAGCGTGGGAAAATGGAAGTGACAAAAGCACGGCAGGATGAAAAGCCCAAAGTGACGTGAGGGAAAAGATCTGCTGATTGAACAGAAGCTTCATCATGTTGGGGATCAGTTTCCAGTAAATCTGCTCAAAGCTCTGGAACTGTTTCAGTCCGACAGACTTACCCACGACTTCTGATGTAGAGACTAGGGCTGGGCGAGTTAACTCGTTATTATCGCGTTAACTCGCTAATTATTTAACGCCGATAAATATTTCAACGCGCATTAACGTAGTTTTTTTATTTTTATTTTTTATGTTTAAAATTGATTTTATTATTGTAAAAGTCAGGAAGCAGGGGTTAGAGAGAGGGGGAACAACACGCAGCACAGGGCCGTCCGATGCGGGACTCGAACTGGATTTTTATTTTGGCTTTTATTTTGTAAAAGTCTGTCGCTCACAGGCTTTTATTTTGTAAAAGTCTGTTGCTCACAGGCTTTTATTCTGTAAAAGTCTGTTGCTCACAGGCTTTTATTTTGTAAAAGTCTGCTGCTGTCTGCTGTGGAACAGGAAAACAAAGTAATCGGCGGATCCACCAAACCTGGAGAAGGGTACGGAACTTTTACTCGGCCATTTTCATTTTAAAGTTCTTCCAGACGGCGGAGTCGACAGAACCAAAGTCATCTGTAAACACTGCCAAGTTGAATTGTCTTCTCAGCGTAGTAGTTCCAGTGTAAAATATCACTTAAAGGCAAAACACACAACTGATAGCAGCAAGTCATTCAAGGAAACAGACAGTGGAGCGAGGCTTCTACATAAAAACTACAGAAAGATGCTGATGTTAAAAGTGTGTTTGCACAACAAATGTTATGGCACTTTCATTCATATGGCAGCACATTTAAAATAAAGCTAAATGCTAAAAGCTATACGCTACTTTTGGATTCATTTTTGGATTCTGCGTACAAATGCGATTAATCGTGATTAATCAGGGAAATCATGTGATTAATTAGATTAAACATTTTAATCGTTGTCCAGCCCTAGTAGACATATTCTGTCCTCGAGCATCCAAATAATGATGCCACATGTTTGGAAACTACTAACCGGGTTAAACCAGTTAACAAGGTTCAGTTAGCGATACTGTCCACCTGCCCCGGACTCTGCCTGTGTGATGGAGCTCTGCGGTTAGGTTTAGGCTTTATTGCATCACCCGAACTCTCTTCATAAAGCTTTTCCTCTCTGAGGGGAAGACTCTCTCAGAGGAATGGGAAGGCAGACGGAGGGTGAATAAACACTCGACTTTCTTTTAGCAATAAGTGGAAATTGTTGTTAATACTTCATGTGGAGGAAGGGTGAAATTTGAGGTTAAGTGGGAATGTGTTGAGGGAGAGGGTGAAGCTATGGATGGATGGAGGAGAGGAAGGTCAACGGAGTGGCAAAAGAATGGTTAAGTGGAAGAAAACTTCAAACTTGGACTCGTTAGACTTCAGTATTGAGGGTTTACTGGATTATATTGAGAAGAAACACTTGAAGATGTAAAAATTAGGGCCGGGCAACGATTAAAATGTTTAATCTAATTAATCACATGATTTCCCTGATTAATCACGATTAATCGCATTTGTACGCAGAATCCAAAAATGAATCCAAAAGTAGCGTATAGCTTTTAGCATTTAGCTTTATTTTAAATGTGCTGCCATATGAATGAAAGTGCCATAACATTTGTTGTGCAAACACACTTTTAACATCAGCATCTTTCTGTAGTTTTTATGTAGAAGCCTCGCTCCACTGTCTGTTTCCTTGAATGACTTGCTGCTATCAGTTGTGTGTTTTGCCTTTAAGTGATATTCTATTTTTTATTTATTTATTTTTTTTAAATGTTTTTATTATTTAAAATGTTTTTATTTATTTATTTATTATTTATTTTTAAGTGATATTTTAGACTGGAACTACTACGATGAGAAGACAATCTTTTTTTTTTTAAACTCATATGCAGAGGTGGGTAGTAACGAGTTACTTTTACTTGAGTTGGTTTTTGAAAACATTATACTTCCAGGAGTAGTTTTAAATCTCTATACTTTTTACTTTTCCTTGAGTAGATGTGTGCAGCAGAAGCTGTCCTCTTACTCCGCTACATTAGGCTACAATGAGCTGGTTACTTTTCTTCTTACCTCTTTGGTATTCTACGCCTCATTATTTTTATCCCCCCGCGTACGCCTCATTTTAATGTTTTATTCTGACAGAGAGAGAGACTTCCGCCAAAGGCTCTACCACCTGACTGTGTTCCACCAATCAGACGCAGCCGTGCGGTCTGGTCACGTGACCGTACTCGATCTCAGCGGCGGGACGGGTTAGCTTTAGCATTAGCAGTCGTAGCAAACAAAGAAAGAAACAGATGAAAAATGTCAGAACCAACGGTGGGAAATGAAGACGCAGACGAGGCCTCATACTGAAAGCATGTTTACCTTACAAAGAGTGAGAAACAGCAGCTACATTATGTGTCTTCTGTGTCAACCAAAACAAACGCACATTTCAGCAGAAACTCAACATCTAACTTGAGGAAACATGTAGCGCTAAGTTTCCTAAACTCGCTTTTCCCCCCATGGATAGGTGAATGTTTGTTTTTTAGGTTACATATGGGTTACAGATGTTTTACACATTTCCTAAGTCTCTTTTATTTTTTATTGAAGTTCTTGAATTTACCTGGATTATTTTAATTTAAGCTATTTTGTAATTAATGAATTCATTTTAATTTATTTTATCAATTGGATGAACTCTAATTGGCCTAAAGATGATTATTTAGTATTTTTGTCTGTCTGATTGAATGCTTGTGTTAACAAATAAATCAGACGTTACTCAACAGTTACTCAGTACTTGAGTAGTTTTTTCACCAAGTAGTTTTTTTTACTCTTACTCAAGTAATTATTAATAAAAAATAAATATAAATAATAAAATAAAAAAAATAATTGACCTTGGGTGACCTGAAAGGCGTCTCCAAATAAAATGTATTATTATTATTATTATTATTATTATTATTATTATTATTATTATTATTATTAGTAATTATTTGGATGACTACTTTTTACTTTTACTTTTACATATTATTCTGAAGTAACAGTACTTTTACTTGAGTACAATTTTTGGCTGCTCTACCCACCTCTGAGTTACTGTCCTGGAAAATGCTGATTTTCCAGCATTCGCAGTCAGATCATCAGACAGAGCTGGTTGAAACATGTCGGCTTCATCAGAGAGGGGAAGAGAGGATGCTGGAAGTGTTTCTGGGACCAGATGGAGTTGGGTGTAGTTAGCGGATAGACGTGGTATGAATGGGATGACACATCTAGGGTGAAGGGAGAGAAATTAGTTGACAGCTGGTTGAAATGAGGCCCGAGTAAGCAGAGATAAGAGGGGGATAGGTGGAGGTATGCAGAGATGAAGTGGATGCAGATGTGGAATGGAATGAGGTGTGATGAATGAGGGGAGCCGGTGTATATTGAGCGTAAGGCAGAGTGACAGTGATGGGAGGACAGAGTGAGACCCTCACACGAACGGGGGAGAAAAGTCCAGTACAGCCGAGCCACTAATAACCCCCTCTCCATAACCCAACTCTGCCCTTCCATGTTAACATACTGTGAACTGAGCACAAGTGACAAAATCAATCCATCACTGCCGCCCGCCGACCGGCACAGAAAGGGACACGGGCGCTAACAGAAATTGATGACATCCCCACTCGAATTTTACACCGTTTCGGCCACAGCGGCGATTGAAACAGACAGAGATTTATCGTCCAGTCGGGGACCGCGGCTATCCTTGATTGCCTCTTTTTTTCTCTCCCTTCTTTCTCCGACCGCAAAGCCCCCCTTTTTTGCATATTTATTCCCGAGCTCATCAAGACTGAGCAGAGGCATCAAAGTGACAGTCTTATTTCACCTTTGGGGGGGCGGGGGAGGGGACGGCGTTGGGAGGTTACATCCCGCCTCTGTGGATAGAGGCAGGGCTGCCCGTCCTGCTGCCTGTTCAGCAGCAGAGAGATTCCACAAATAAGACCAAAGGTCGGACGGGCCGTTTAATTGGACTGGGCTCGCTGGGCAGGAACAGAACTCTTCAGCGGGGTTTACTCTCCATTGCTTAGTTCAGGGGTTCCTAAACTTTTCCATGCCGAGGCCTAGGGATGGGAATTGATAAGATTTTTACGATTCCAGTTCCATTTTCAATTCTGCTTAACGATTCGGTTCTTTGTCGGTTCCCTTATCGATTCTCATTTGGAGAAAAAGGACAACAAACTGGTCGATTAGCATCAACTTTGTTTAGTTTAGCAGTAACACGAGTCATGACCTTACAAACCCAACAACGGTGAGGTCCACATTGGTCTATCATGGCCTGGGTAATTTAACTCTTCCTGCTCTGGTGAAAGGAGAAGCTGGAGGTAGAGGTGAACTGGGGGTAGCACCACCAGCCTCTGACTCTGAGCCAGTCAGGCTCTGTCTCTCATGATTTCATCTAAATGTAATGCCTGAGAAGGCTTTCATTTAACCTTAACCGTTACTAACAGCAGCTTTTACAATCAGGCAAATGGTGCTGACATGATAGGCAGTGTTTGTTAGTTAGTTAGTTACCTGCAGTGTTAGCCGAGGACATGCTAACGTTGCTAACGTTGCTGGGTTCAGATTCACCGACGTTAATCATTCATTCATAGTTATTGCATGTTGGTAGTATTTCCTCCCTTTGGTGAAATATTCACTTTGCAAGTTGCCCTGTTGTCGTCTTTTTTAGGGATGTGTAACCAAACTTTTGAGCGTTTGTACCGCTTGGGCGCCATGTTCTCAACAAGAACCGGTTTTCGATTCCCATCCCTACCGAGGCCCCCCTAACAGTATTAGCTTCTGGCCGGGGACCCCCTTTGCAAACCACAGACAATGCTACAAAATACATAAAGAAACATCTACTTTTAGAACCTATTTTCTTTCTTTTATTCACTATTCAATCATTATTACATTTGTTTAGCATAGGGATGTCATTAACCGACATGTTTTCATCCCTTAGCCTCAATGGATTAAATTCTTTTCCAGTGGTTCTTCTTTTAAGTGCTTTACAAAATAGTATTTCCTCCACCAGGGGTGGAGCAGTGATTTTAAATGGGGGTGTTACAGGGGTGGCACATCAAGCCCATAGACACCACGCTGAAGTTGGCATCCGATTCGCGAATTAAATGGATGGGCATAAAGGGCCATTTCACTGCATTTTTTTTGCATTTTGATCGCCCTAAACTAGGTCCTGTATGGTAACTACAACTGTTACACTGCTCGAATCTGAATGGAATTATTCTAAAGAGGGTGTAGATTCATTTACACCATGTTTGGGATTTGTGAAACCTTTTTCTGATTTGTACAAATGCAGAACAGGGCCATTTTACTGCATTTTTTTTTTGCATTTTGAGCACCCTAAACTAGGTCAAAAACCTGTCCATTTTGGCTAGCTACCTACAGGCTAGCTTGAGCAGCTTGAGAACAGGCGCAAACCGTAGCATCCGTATTTTTTATAATGATGTTTAAAAAAAATTAGATTCATTTTGTAAGAAATGCTTAACTAATGATGTCAATGTTTTCAATATGGAAAGATTATAAATAAAGTTGTAAAAAAAAAAATTTGATTCTATTTTTTTATTTTTGCATTTTTTTTCTTATCTTCCCTCCAATTTTCTGAGGACCCCCTAGCGCCCCCTGGCGGCCCCCACTTTGAACACCACTGGCTTAGTTTGAAGTCATAATAGATTAGTTTTGTGTTCTGAACATCCAGATTTTAACCATCCTTCTTCTTCCTGTTAGCGTCTGGACAAACTGTATCCACCAACGTGTCGGCAACACCAACAGATAACCACTCATATCCCACCTAAACTTCCCTGCAAATCTAAAATAACTTTCTGCATAACAACACCAACAAACACACCTCCAACTGATGAATGAATGAACGAAACGGACGTGTTCAAAGGTTATTCAAAGGCAGTGAGAAGAATCCAAAGACTGCGGATCGGATGCACATCACACAGGACGTGTTTTCATTGGGAATGTGAGTCTGCAGCCGGGTGGAGGGTTCGTCATTCAGCCTCGGAAGAGGTGTGCAGTGTTGCACCGCGCCTGTCTGATGCTCCACAATGCAGAGATGAGATGAAAATGCAATTTCCCTTTCTTGTCAAGAAGATTGGATGTGTTTGTGCATAATGGAGGGTTTAGAGTAAGAGATCAGGGTCGTGTTTTCAGGGGCAACGATCAGCTGTTGGGAGTCCCGGGAGCGTCGGTGGACGTCCGTCTGTCCTGAAATGCACCTTCGACACGTTGATTTGGCTGAACAAAACGTCCGACCACCAACAGATCAGTCAGTAAGAGAAGTCACTGTGATTGGCTGTTCAGCATAAAGATGAGCTCTATGTGACATTAACAGCGTTCTTTATTGATCCAGAAGCCTAAACCATTGATCTGATGTGTTTTAAAGCCCTTCAAAATACACCAAACGCCTTTTATTTCTTTTCCTTTCTGTTTACCTGCTGTGCCGAAGTGCAGACCGAGCAGCAAACACCGTAACAGGCGCGGCTGTCGGCAGGCGGCAGCGCGCAGTGATACGAAGGGAGAGAAAATAGGGCCAAGAGATTGTGAGCTCTGACTTTTTCCTGGAGAACCATTTTGTGATGCAAATGTATTACTCTGTTGAACGCATATTGTACTGAGAAGCAAAACGCTTTATTTTTTAAACCCCAGCCAACTAGCCGGACTACCTTCATCAACACCAAAACGAGGCTGGAAATCGGCTCACAGGAAAACTGAACCGGTGGACGGTCTCCTCTGGACTCGGTGAGGCTGGTCTGGTGTTGCTCTGCTGAAAGAGTAACGCTGCAGATTAATCAGCATTAAAAACTTTAATTAAAACCTGATGGCAGCTGTGGAGTTTTCTACCTTTCTTCACAGCCTCCTGCTCACTTTAGTAAAAACCACACTTACAGAGCGCTGATAAGGCACTTACAGGCACTTAATAACTCATTGAGCTACGCAGATACCAACACTATTTTTTTAAGTGATATCTGTTTTATGGAGGAGAAGAATCCCCTTTAAATCCGTCTCCATTCTGAATATTCGACTCTCCCGTTCAGCAATCTTTTCGACCGCCGTAATGTTTTGACACGAGAATTATCCGTAGTTTACTTTCATCACAATTTAATACTCGCACCACAGTTAAAGAGCCCGGGTATCATTCCCATCTGCCGTAACGACGAGACACAAATTCCAGGAGAAAATGAGCGCCGTGACAGCAACAGCTCGAGTTCTTCACGACGATTGTCGTTTCTGACTGCAACAAAGATGTTTGCTGTAATGCCTGCGCTCGATATGTTGTCTCTTTCCGACGCACGGTCCTGTCATAAACCCCCGGTTGCCCTAAAGAATGGCGCGTCCAGCGGACTATGTGGTTACGTGATGAAAGTTATTCATCACATTTGAATTATTCTAATCAATTTTCTGTCAGGCTAACTGCTGTGGCCATTACACTGACACCGCCGTCAAGCACCGTTTGGCTGCAGCTCGGCGCTGCCCATGAAATTTATACTTTCCATAAGTACTCATAAAACCTTCACAGCGTGACTGAGCGGGGAGAGGCACCCCCACCCTGACGGCAGCTCCACCCAAGACACCCCGGCCGCTCACAACAAAGTCACTCACAGACAAATAGACCGGATTACTGTACGTGACTGCAGGAAAACAGCTTGCAAACACAATAAAGAGCGGGAGGCATAATTTCTCCTCTTCCAGCTCACGGAATAAAAGACACTGAAGAACAAACAGACCCGAGATCTCAATCAGTGACTGCAGCACATGGTGGTTACTCACCAGATTATCACTCATAGGCTGTGTTTGAAACCGCATACTGCATACTACATACTGCATACTGCATACTGCATACTACATACTGCATACTGCATACTACATACTGCATACTGCATACTGCATACTACATACTGCATACTGCATACTGCATACTACATACTGCATACTGCATACTGCATACTACATACTACATACTGCATACTGCATACTGCATACTGCATACTACATACTGCATACTGCATACTACATACTGCATACTGCATACTGCATACTACATACTGCATACTGCATACTGCATACTACATACTGCATACTGCATACTGCATACTACATACTACATACTGCATACTGCATACTGCATACTACATACTGCATACTGCATACTACATACTGCATACTGCATACTGCATACTACATACTGCATACTGCATACTGCATACTACATACTACATACTGCATACTGCATACTACATACTACATACTGCATACTGCATACTGCATACTACATACTACATACTACATACTGCATACTGCATACTGCATACTACATACTACATACTGCATACTGCATACTGCATACTACATACTGCATACTACATACTGCATTCTTGGAAACGGCATACTCATCGATCAGACAGTATGCAGAGCGTTTACCCACAATGCATTTGGCTCCTGCCCGAGCCGAAATCAGCCGGCCTGAAGCTGATTTCCCTTAAGCTCTAAACTCTGTAAACTTTAGCAACATTTGAAACATTTTCAGGAGAGAAAGTAGTCGTTTAGATCCCCAACGTGTTGAAAACCTGACAAAATACCGGCTATTTACAATTTGTTCCCACGAATTCGGCGCTACTAAAGCTAGCCGCAGTGAGCAACGCACTTCCGGTTATTTTCATAAAATAAAATACCCGTTGCCTTTTATCATAGGGAAAGCCATTACCATACAATTGGTGCTTTTGTTTTGAAAACAGGAAGTGAACCTACCCTCGTTGTAGCTAGCTTGAAACTGCCGTTTTGACAAGAAATGAGGATCGGCGACGTCACGTTACGTTGCATCTTGGGTAGTTTGAGTATGAGTAGTAACCTCATGATGCATACCCAACATTTCAGAGAATCTAGTATGCATCCGGGAACTTAAAAAAAGTTAAAGTTTGTAGGAGTAGTAGGAGAAGTATGCGGTTTCGAACACAGTCTCTCTCTGTCAGAATAAAACATTAAAATGAGGCGTACGCGGGGGGATAAATAATGAGGCGTAGAATACCAAAGAGGTAAGAAGAAAAGTAACCAGCTCATTGTAGCCTAATGTAGCGGAGTAAGAGGACAGTTTCTGCTGCACACATCTACTCAAGGAAAAGTAAAAAGTATAGAGATTTAAAACTACTCCTAGAAGTACAATGTTTTCAAACATTTCTTGTTTCTTACTCGAGTAAATGTAACTCTTTACTACCCACCTCTGCCGATGAGTATTAGACCATGTAGTCTGTGTAAAATGTGTAGTTTAGCGTTATGTAGCATTAGCATTAGCAGCTGGATGTGGAGCAGAAAAGTAATGGAGAAGGTGGAACAACAAGCTTTACTTTCTGAGTGAAAAGGGCTTCAGTTTGAACCGATAATCTTTAGTTGAGGTGAGAATTAGTTCCGGCTCTGCAGATATAAAGGACATTTTTTTACTGATTTCTTAAGTTATCGTTCAACAGAAGCACTGAGACAGAAGCTCAGCGTCGCATAAAAGAATGAATAATTCCACTGAAAAACAGCAGAGAATGTAGTTTACACAAATTCCTCATGTTTTTGAAGGCTAATGTGGCTCCGGAGTCCTCGTCGACACATTATCTTTTTTCCCTTTCAGGTGTTATCGCCGAGGCTAAAGAGCCACATTTGCAGCAACTTTTAAAGCAATAGACGGTGACATTTTCTTATGAATAAATGTCAGTGTTTCTGCTGTTCTGCGGCAGATTGCTGTAACTCAGCGGGGAGTCAACCTATAGCCAGTTTATGAAAGCTTTTACATCTGCTGCTGAAACAGCTGGTGTCTTCAAGGTCTTCCTGCCAAAAGGAGAGAAAAGAAAAATCACAGCGAGCGCTGAAAACAGCGATGTGTTATCAGCTTTATTTGAAATGAAGGAGGTGGAAAAAAAAAGAGGAAAAAGTGGGTGCAGGTTCAGGTAATAGGTTTAAGGCTGCGTTTGAATTTTATACCTGACAGAAAAAACGAGGCTCCACACGTCTACACTGATGAGTATGTACTTTACTTTGTGAATTATTAGTTTTTGGTGTTTCTTTAAATGTGTTGCTAAGTACAGGGATGCTCTTTTTGTCTTCACCTGCAGCATCGCTGCTGTTTAAGAAACACTCAGAAGCGTCAGACAAACTACCTGATAAATGAAGGTTATGCTGAAATTAGGGCTGGTCAACGATTAAAATGTTTAATCTAATTAATCACATGATTTCCCTGATTAATCGCGATTAATCGCATTTGTACGCAGAATCCAAAAATGAATCCAAAAGTAGCGTATAGTTTTTAGCATTTAGCTTTATTTTAAATGTGCTGCCATATGAATGAAAGTGCCATAACATTTGTTGTGCAAACACACTTTTAACATCAGCATCTTTCTGTAGTTTTTATGTAGAAGCCTCGCTCCACTGTCTGTTTCCTTGAATGACTTGCTGCTATCAGTTGTGTGTTTTGCCTTTAAGTGATATTTTAGACTGGAACTACTACGCTGAGAAGACAATTCAACTTGGCAGTGTTTACAGATGACTTTGGTTCTGTCGACTCCGCCGTCTGGAAGAACTTTAACATGAAAATGGCCGAGTAAAAGTTCCGTACCCTTCTCCATGTTTGGTGGATCCAAAGATTACTTTCTTTTCCGGTTCCACAGCAGACAGCAGCAGACTTTTACAAAATAAAAGCCTGTGAGCAACAGACTTTTACAAAATAAAAGCCTGTGAGCAGCAGACTTTTACAGAATAAAAGCCTGTGAGCAGCAGACTTTTACATAATAAAAGCCTGTGAGCAACAGACTTTTACAAAATAAAAGCCTGTGAGCAGCAGACTTTTACAAAATAAAAGCCTGTGAGCAACAGACTTTTACAAAATAAAAGCCTGTGAGCAACAGACTTTTACATAATAAAAGCCTGTGAGCAACAGACTTTTACAAAATAAAAGCCTGTGAGCAGCAGACTTTTACAGAATAAAAGCCTGTGAGCAACAGACTTTTACAATCATAAAATAAATAATAAAACCTGCATAATGCACGATAAAATATTTATCGACGTTAAATAATTGACGAGTTAACGCAATAATAACGAGTTAACTCGCCCAGCCCCAGCTGAAATGAACGTCACACGTGCACTGATTTTTCTGTCCTGAATCACATGCATTGACCTGATCATAATTAAAGATTTAGACATGAATGCGTCGCTGAATCAACAGACTTTGGATTCTAACAGAAGTGAGAGACAAGTTGGAGCAGCATCCAATTAAAAAACTGTTTATTTTAACATTGAAAAAACTAATGTAAATAACAAAATTATGTTTTTTTACATTTTAATCTTAAAGATCACAGACGCAGGGCGGACAGTTTCACTTCCACGCAGCCTGTGCTGAATCTGCCGGGAGGTTGAGCTGAGACGCAGATTCCCAAACTTACATGATGCACTTTGTCAAAGATCAACAAGAGAGTTCATATCTGAAGTCTGAACAACTATTATGAAGCGTTTCAGAGAGAAAGAAAAGCAGCTTTTTCTGGCGTTGTCTCCCACAGAAGTTGAACACGGTGCATGTGGCCCCACCACCGCCACGTAATCATAATCAATCAATATCAATGATAGAGGAGGCAGCCAATAAGAAAGGATCCAAGCTGCGTTTTAGAAATAAAGGTCAGCACAATAGCACGGCCACATAAATCATATTCATTCAACTTTGTTTCACTCCATATTTTTCCCTAATTATCCATGCCCCCCCCCCCTCTGCAGTGGCTCCGTGTCCCCACAGGGGGGCCCAGGCCCAAGTTTGAGAACCCTTTCTTTTTTTAATTAATTAATTAATTTTATTTATTTATCAAATGCAAGACAAAAATATGAAGTGTATACAGGAATACAAGTAATTTTCTTTTTTTCTTTTTCCAAACAACTTAAGAACTTGTGTACTTGTGGATAATTAAAATAAATAAATTAATAATAAAAAAGAGGTAGACAAATAAATACTATAATAATAATAACAATACGTAATAATAATAATAATAATAATTTTAATAATAATATTATTATTTAATTTATTATTATTTAATAATAATAATGATAATTTACATTTATAATAACTTGTGTACAACCCACCCTCCCTCCCCTAGGTCTTTTACATGTTGTAGGATTTCACAGATAAGTAAATAGCTAAATAAAGACAAAAACAACAACAATTAAGAGCACTAAGGATAATTAAAATAAATGAATAATAAAAAAAGTGGTAGACAAATAAATACTATAATAATAATAACAATACATAGAAATAATACTAATAATAATAACATAAACAAAAACAAAGGACTAAATAAATTATACTATTATTGGCTGCTTACTCCCCCATCACCGGGACAAACCAACTGTCACTTGAGAACCCTTTCTGAACAATTTATTTCCCTCTGGTTCGGTGTAAATGTTCCCCGTCCAGTTTCCTGACTAATTGTCGCTCATAAACGCTGATAAAAAGAGGACGCCGGCGCCTTTGATGCGTCTCCACGCACACTTTTCCCGACACCCCTCACACGCAGCAACGTGCCGTCACACACATCTGCATCCCGTGTAATTTGTCACTGCCACATCTTGTGCCACCATTGGCTGTTGCCATGCAACCTGTGTGTCTCACACACTATTTCCCATGATAAATTAGCTGGGCTGTTACTATGCCAACAGAATTTGTTACTTAATTAAACTGATTCGGATCACAGTTGGCTGGAGGGGAGGCGGGGGACACACACACACACATGTGGGCCAAAGAAGTGAGATGAGACGGAGAATCCACAGAGGAATGACTGTTATTAGATGGGCTGAGATATTGAAATGGTCAGGCTCTGCAGACGGGGGGGGCAACAAAAGAAGGGAGGTGAACACGAGTCAAGAGAAGAAAAGAAGGATCCTTCTGGAATTAACGTTTCTGAGAGGCGCTTCATTTTCATCTTTCTTCTTTGAAGACAAACAAATGTGTTTTTTTTAAACTTGTTATTGTCGCATTAACGCCAATAAATATTTTTATCGCACATTAACGCATGTTTTATTTTATTTTATTTGTATTTTTTTAGGGGGGGGATTTAAAAAAACAACATTTTTGGGGGGGCTTTTGTGCCTTTTAATGGAAAGTTCAGAGAGACAGGAAGCAGGGGGCAGAGAGAGGGGGAACAACACGCAGCACAGGGCCGTTCGATGTGTGACTCGAACCGGGGCCAGAATCAGAATCAGCTTTATTGGCCAGGTTTGAGTAAACAAACCAGGAATTTGACTCCAGTTAAACTTCACTCTCAAAGTACAACACTCAACAATAACATAAAAGAATAAAAATTTGAAAAAGAAATAAGCTGCAGCGAGGACTGTAGCCTCTGTACATGGGGCGCCTGCTCAGCCCACTACGCCACAGACCACCCCTGTTTTATTATTTATTTTATTATTGTAAAAGTCTGTTGCTCACAGGCTTTTATTTTGTAAAAGTCTGTTGCTCAGTGTTTACAGAACCAAAGTCATCTGTAAACACTGCCAAGTTGAATTGTCTTCTCAGCGTAGTAGTTCCAGTCTAAAATATCACTTAAAGGCAAAACACACAACTGATAGCAGCAAGTCATTCAAGGAAACAGACAGTGGAGCGAGGCTTCTACATAAAAACTACAGAAAGATGCTGATGTTAAAAGTGTGTTTGCACAACAAATGTTATGGCACTTTCATTCATATGGCAGCACATTTAGAATAAAGCTAAATGCTAAAAGCTATACGCTACTTTTGGATTCATTTTGGGATTCTGCATACAAATGCGATTAATCGTGATTAATCAGGGAAATCATGTGATTAATTAGATTAAACATTTTAATCGTTGCCCAGCCCTAGTAGAAATATTCTGTCCTCGAGCATCCAAATAATGATGCCACATGTTTGGAAACTACTAACCGGGTTAAACCAGTTAACAAGGTTCAGTTACCGATACTGTCCACCTGCCCCGGACTCTGCCTGTATGATGGAGCTCTGCGGTTAGGTTTAGGCTTTATTGCATCACCCGAACTCTCTTCATAAAGCTTTTCCTCATGTAATCATGTGATTAATTAGATTAAACATTTTAATCGCTGCCCAGCCCTAATATTCTTTTTTCTTCTGCTTTTATGAAAATGAGCAGCGGGCAGGTCAGGCTGCTCAGGTGCTGCTGGGGTGCTGCTCTTAAAGAAACAGACACAAGGCCTTTATTTTACAGTTTATCTGCATTCTTCAATTTTTAATGAATTAATGATTATTTTTAATGGGTTTTTAGATTTTTTTAAAAAGTTTTATTATCATTATTATGTTTTTATTTTTTTTTATTTCTTTTTAATTGCCTTCTTGTGATTTTATGTAGCTGTGAAGCACTCTGAATTGCCTTGTGTATGAATTGTGCTCTATAAATAAAATTGCCTGGCCTACAGTTAAGCGGCCACACGTGACTCTATGATTCCTGCTGATGACTTCCTGTTGCTAGGCCCCGCCCCCTCCTCGGTGCGATCCGTACCCAGAAGAGAAAGACCTCCAGCAGAACCGAACGTTCGGGAGCCGTGAGCGTGTAATCTCCTAATTTGGAGCGTCACGGCGTCAGATTCCCCGCCCGCTCGCCACGTTCGCCGGGCCTCACCTGTGTCGGTAGGCGTGCTCTTATTTCCATAACTTCCTGACAAAACCGTTTTGTCCTGCCTGATTGGGCCTATTTGCATCAGACACCTCTTCTGCATATAGATTGATGGGTTTAATCAGGGAATCAGGGAAAGAGCTCAGACATCAATCAATGTCACGCCACTCCGTCTTGCTTTCAGTTGTAGTCGTGGCCTCGATTTGTTTCCCTCTTTTTCGGTCAGTTTCTGGTTCTCGCTCTCTCCTCGAGCCCCCCCCCGACGTTCCACTCGTATTCATCAGGGAATGCTGGAGAGACGGCCGGGTCCGATTCCTTCTCTAACGTGGGCTTCGATGCTCCTTCTGTCTGCAAAAAAATAAAAAAATTTAACAAGAAAAGGGAAGAGCCATCGTCTAAAACCACGTATCAGGAATAACTAAAACCCGGATCTTATTTCTATCCGAGCTGTCAAGGGATTCAAATTCGAATTGCAAATTTATTTAATTTTGCTGTCTGAAATTTTTACATAAATAAACAATTTTCGAGCCTTTATTGCTGCGCACAAACGTCCCGTTACAGCTGAGCCTTGGGTATCCTGGTTGGGAATATCTTCTTGATTGAAGTAATATTGCATTTTGATGGTAACTAGAACTTTAAATTTCCAATCACAGACCGAAAATCAAAGAAAAAGACCACGAGATGTCACGTTTCCTCGTCTGTAACTAGATGCTGCTTTCTCGGCTCCTGTTTCCATTTTAAAGTCATTCTCTTAAAAAAAAAAGCAGACATCCAATCTTCCCTGTATTTATCTGAATCTAATAAAACATTACAAAGTTCCACGACCAGATTTTTTTAGCTCTTTTGTTCCTTCAGTGAAACTACAAACTGCTAAAGAGTCACATGCAGCATAAGTATGAATGAATAATGGCCTGAAAGGAGCAGAAGCCACCAACAGAGGCTGTTAAATTACTCATGATCTCACATTAAGTGTGTAGATGGGCGGTCGAGTCGCACAAGAAAACATTTACACACGTCACATTTCAGGTCTGAAAGTCATGAGATGACAACATAGTTTCGTGTCAGGGTGTAACCATGTAACATTGCCTTAACTGTGATGTATGACCATCAAAGCATGTCAACACTACCCATGTATTTATTTGTAACATTAATCATAGATTTATAACTCCTAACCCTCACAATTTGGCAAGTTGGAGCAAAGAAAAACAGCGAAAAGACGAGCGAAAGCTTTGTTAGATCCTCTTTATAAGTTACCAGATCATCGGAGTGGAACGGCGTGTTGCGTAGCAAGGTGAACGGCATCATTGTGCAGTCATGTGCGGCGGTTCGATGTCACCAAATAACAATGAACATTTGTTATACGTCAGTTTGTGAGGGAAATGAGAGACTCGAAGCTGCCTCGTATGATTCAGTGGATAAGCTTACAAATTATGTGTTCATAAAACCCCCGAAGATGAAAAACACGATTGGACAACGTTTTCCTGAGCCTGGACGCGGGTCACCGGGGGCTCCACCCCTGGAGACTGGCCCAGGGGTGGAGCCAGGCCCAGGGGTGGAGCCCGGCCCAGAGATGGAGCCAGGCCCAGGGGTGGAGACCAGCCCAGGGGTGGAGTCAGGCCCAGGGGTGGAGCCAGGCCCAGGGGTGGAGCAAGGCCCAGGGGTGGAGACCGGCCCAGGGGTGGAGACCAGCCCAGGGGTGGAGACCAGCCCAGGGGTGGAGTCAGGCCCAGGGGTGGAGCAAGGCCCAGGGGTGGAGACCGGCCCAGGGGTGGAGCAAGGCCCAGGGGTGGAGCAAGGCCCAGGGGTGGAGCCCGGCCCAGGGATGGAGCCAGGCCCAGGGGTGGAGACCGGCCCAGGGGTGGAGCAAGGCCCAGGGGTGGAGCCAGGCCCAGGGGTGGAGCAAGGCCCAGGGGTGGAGACCGGCCCAGGGATGGAGCCAGGCCCAGGGGTGGAGCAAGGCCCAGGGGTGGAGCCAGGCCCAGGGGTGGAGCCAGGCCCAGGGGTGGAGACTGGCCCAGGGGTGGAGCCCGGCCCAGGGATGGAGCCCGGCCCAGGGATGGAGCCAGGCCCAGGGGTGGAGACCGGCCCAGGGGTGGAGACCGGCCCAGGGATGGAGCCAGGCCCAGGGGTGGAGCAAGGCCCAGGGGTAGAGCAAGGCCTAGGGGTGGAGACCGGCCCAGGGGTGGAGCCAGGCCCAGGGGTGGAGCAAGGCCTAGGGGTGGAGACCGGCCCAGGGGTGGAGACCGGCCCAGGGATGGAGCCAGGCCCAGGGGTGGAGCCAGGCCCAGGGGTGGAGCAAGGCCTAGGGGTGGAGACCGGCCCAGGGGTGGAGCCCGGCCCAGGGGTGGAGCAAGGCCCAGGGGTGGAGCCAGGCCCAGGGGTGGAGACCGGCCCAGGGGTGGAGACCGGCCCAGGGATGGAGCCAGGCCCAGGGGTGGAGCAAGGCCCAGGGGTAGAGCAAGGCCCAGGGGTGGAACAAGGCCTAGGGGTGGAGCCTGGCCCAGGGATGGAGCCAGGCCCAGGGGTGGAGACCGGCCCAGGGGTGGAGCCCGGCCCAGGGATGGAGCCAGGCCCAGGGGTGGAGCAAGGCCCAGGGGTGGAGCAAGGCCCAGGGGTGGAGCAAGGCCTAGGGGTGGAGCCTGGCCCAGGGATGGAGCCAGGCCCAGGGGTGGAGTCAGGCCCAGGGGTGGAGCCCGGCCCAGGGGTGGAGCAAGGCCCAGGGGTGGAGTCAGGCCCAGGGGTGGAGTCAGGCCCAGGGGTGGAGCCAGGCAGCGAGCACCTGGTGGGGCTCGGTCGGGCACAGGCCAAGGGGGTCGGGTGCATTGAGACCTTGGCGGTCTGATCCTCGGCTACTGAAGCTGGCTCTTGGGACGTGGAACGTCACCTCTCTGTTGGGCATGGGCGTCAATTGGGTACGGCAGCTGCCACACCTTGGCTCCAGGGGAAAATGTAAATGTTAGTTTTTTTCGTTTTTTTTTTTTTAAATGGATTTATGGAATTACTCTGTGATTATTTTATTATTTAATACATATAAATGAACTACAAATGAAATTCTGAACAACACAATCAATTTTTCTAAGTATCATCTCCCCAACACTTGTATCCCCTTTTGAAATGTGCACCTCCGCCGCTAATGCTAATGCTAACAGGGAGACGGAGACGAGTCCATTGTTATGTTAGCGGGGTGTGAGTGAGACTGCATTTGCACACAGATAAACTACATAGCAGACTTTTGTGGTGATTATTTGCTGGGCATGTATATTTATTGATTGATACTGTAGTCATGTGACTATAGTGACCTTGCCGTACCTTAGCTTTGGCTGAATTGACGCCGCTGCTGTTGGGGAAGGAGCCTGAGCTGGTGCGCGAGGCCGAGCGGTTCCGGCTAGATATCGTCGGACTCACCTCAACGCATGGCTTGGGCTCCGTTTCAGGAGCCGTTTTAGGAGCTGTTTCAGGTTTTAGGAGCCGTTTCATCATCATTTCCACACTTTAAATTATCTTGTAATTTTTTGTGTTTTCTTTTTTGTAATCAGTCATTATGTGACAGAAGAGAGGAGTGTAATACAAGCTAAGGCTGGTAATGGTTGCAATAATTAATAGTAATGGGCTTAGATAAAGAAGTTAGAATAAGAAGTACAGTCCCAACAGAAACACTGGCCCATGTGATACGATCAGCAGACTTTCCACAACATTTGTTCCATTAGCACCATGTAAACATTTGATTTAGCCGCTGGAATGATTGCCGATGTGATTCGATGCAGCGCTTAATATCATATTCGGTAAATAACAGATGACGGTGTCTATTTTCTCCGGCTGGAAAACCTACACCTTGTAGCAGAATATGAAGCACAATATTTCCATCAGAAACGTGGTGGAGCAGAAGCATAATGCAGCTCAGGATGGTAATACAAGTCCAACCACCTCCCACCCACCAGCCCGGCCCCATCTCTGTTATCTATACCCCAAATACATGCAGCAGACAGGCCGGTGTGAGTTATGGGGGTCCGTGTCTGCGGAGGCGTGTGTGTAGCTGTTGGAATATGAAACGTAGCATCGGAGGGACGGGCCCTGGGGACGGCAGGCGGGCTTTGAGCAGTCTGCACCACAACCAGCCACGACAGGATGAGAAGGCTGATTAAGAATAATGTACACTGATGTGTCTGGACTCACATGCTGGGGTCAAATCTGAATCACCTGACCTCAAAGCCCCTGTAGTAGGTTTCTGTATGTGTTTAGCGGAATGGAAATGATAGGGGCTGTGTTCGAAACCGCATACTTCTCCTACTCCTACTACTCATACTCACTTTCTGAGTTAGTATGCGAGTTTGAGTAAGCAGAAGTTCCCGGATGCATACTAGATTCTCCTAAATGTTGGGTATGCATCATGAGGTTACTACTCATACTCAAACTACCCAAGATGCAACGTAACGTGACGTCACCGATCGTCATTTCCTGTCAAAACGGCAGTTTCAAGCTAGCTACAACGAGGGTAGGTTCACTTCCTGTTTTCAAAACAAAAGCACCAATTGTATGGTAATGGCTTTCCCTATGATAAAAGGCAACGGGTATTTTATTTTGTGAAAATAACAGGAAGTGCGTTGCTCACTGCGGCTAGCTTTAGTAGCGCCGAATTCGTGGGAACAAAATTGTAAACAGCCGGTATTTTGTCAGGTTTTCAACACGTTGGGGATCTAAACGACTACTTTCTCTCCTGAAAATGTTTCAAATGTTGCTAAAGTTTACAGAGTTTAGAGCTTAAGGGAAATCAGCTTCAGGCCGGCTGATTTCGGCTCGGGCAGGAGCGAAATGCATTGTGGGTAAACGTTTTGCATACTGTCTGATCGATCAGTATGGAAGTATGGAAGTATGCAGTATGTAGTATGTAGTATGTAGTATGCAGCATGTAGTATGTAGTATGCAGTATGCAGTATGTAGCATGTAGTATGTACTATGCAGTATGCATTATGTAGTATGCAGCATGTAGTATGTAGTATGCAGTATGGAAGTATGTAGCATGTAGTATGCAGCATGTAGTATGTAGTATGCAGTATGCAGTATGTAGCATGTAGTATGTACTATGCAGTATGCAGTATGTAGTATGCAGCATGTAGTATGTAGTATGCAGTATGGAAGTATGTAGCATGTAGTATGTAGTATGTAGTATGTAGCATGTAGTATGCAGTATGTAGTATGCAGTATGCAGTATGCAGTATGTAGTATGCGGTTTCGAACACAGACGTAGTCTACGTTCTGTGGCTGATCTTCAGTGTGTCACATGAGTGTAGCCTGCAGTACTCAGTCCACCTTACGTTAATAATACGTTACGAAAAGCCCGGTCTCACTCTCTCACTCTCTCACTCTCTCGTGTTTGTACCGTCTGTGAGACGGTAACGTATCCCATGATGAGAACAGTGAGGCGTGAGCATCAAAATGTGTCGCTGCAGACCTAACCTCGTAGTTCTGGGTTAGAGGTCAGTGAGTTTCCACCCTCTGACATCCAGGCAGAGGTGGGCAGAGCAGCCAAAAATTGTACTCAAGTAAAAGTACTGTTACTTCAGAATAATATGACTCAAGTAAAAGTAAAAAGTATTCATCCAAATAATTACTTAAGTAAGAGTAAAAAAGTGCTCGGTAACTGAGTACTGAGTAACTGTTGAGTAACGTCAGATTTATTTGTTAACACAAGCATTCAATCAGACAGACAAAAATACTAAATAATCATCTTTAGGCAGATTAGAGTTCATCCAACTGATAAAATAAATTAAAATGAATGAATTAATTACAAAATAGCTTAAATTAAAAATAATCCAGGTAAATTCAGGTACTTCGATAGAAAATAAAAGAGACTTAGGAAATGTTTAAAACATATGTAACCCATATGTAACCTAAAAAACAAACATTCACCTATCCATGGGGGAAAAACGAGTTTAGGAAACTTAGCGCTACATGTTTCCTCAAGTTAGATGTTGAGTTTCTGCTGAAATGTGCGTTTGTTTTGGTTGACACAGAAGACACATAATGTAGCTGCTGTTTCTGTTGTAAAGGCTTTATTTTTTAAACCCCAGCCAACTAGCCGGACTACTTTTGTCAACACCAAAACGAGGCTGGAACTCTGCTCACAGGACGCAGCAGGGGGTAAGAAGATGTTCAGAAATGATGTTGCTGATATGGGATGTTACACAGCTTCATGTCAGAAGAGGTGAACTATCCCTTTTGAGTTTGGAGTTATGATTTACTTCTGGGTAATCACATAATTCTCGGTATGTTGTGTTTTCTTTTCTCTTTTTTTTGTGTAGAAGGAGACTCCAGTCTCACAGTTAATGAAAAGCAAAGGAAAACGTCCCGTCTTTGGTCTTAACCTGACAGAATAGCCCTTTAAATGGTCCTTTCTCACCACAGTTCCAGGTGAGGCAGTGAGAGATGACTCCCATGTTCGTGTTCGTGTCTCTAAAGTGCCTCCAGATTACAGGACGTCAGCTGAGCGCCGCCTGTTACCATCCACACGTTTAGCTTAGCATCATGTTGAGCAGAAACGCTCGTCGCCAACACTTTACACCGAGAAAGAGAAGTTTTAGAAACAAAACCTCAAGTGTTTGAGCATGCAGGATCATGAATGATGGAGGTTTGCAAATGGATGCTGTTCTCTCTCCTCCCGCTAACCCCGCTCACATCCTCAGGCCTGCAGCTGAATTATGGAGGGAAACACTTTTCCTTTGAAAATATGTATCAATCAAACATTCATGGATGCAGAGATCTCCAGACAATGCTACGGAGAAACCAACCCTATAACACACTCTGCATGTGTGTGTGTGAGTGTGTGAGGCAGACACACTGGTTTGCCAATTAGAGCAGAAGCTGACCATCCTGTAAATATTTAAATGGGCATCACATTTCATATACATGAAGCAGCAAAGCAGCCGAGCGTGCTGCCGAAACTGCAGAGGTCGTGGACTTTGTCCTTTTAACGGCGCTCTAATACAACACGTCTACGCGAGCGAGATGCCCGGACAGGGTGGACGTCTGGGAACATGACACCTGGCAGCCGGCTGAAGGAGCACGAGTGGAAGGATCCGCGAGAAGTCGTCAATCTCTAGATGGTTCGGGACCGGAGGACAGTTTTAGATGAGGCTTTCCGTGGCGTGAGGATGTGAAATGACAGTCCCCGTGGCGGAAAGCCTTTAATCCGGGAGTCTCCTGCAACATAAAGCCTCACAGTGTCCGACAGGAACTCTCCCGGTGGCGTCACTTCACAGCGGACCCAGGCAAATGCCTCCTGAAGCTACGAATGCATTTTTAAGATGGTGCACTTAAAAGCAGAGCTCACTTTTAGCAGCAGCCTGGATGGATTTCCTCCTTCATTGGACTCTTTTTGACACTGGCTTCTTCTTCTGTGCATTCAGTTTCATCATGTTTGTGGTAATTAGGGACCCTAATGTATCTGTAGGAGTTATTCTTATTCTTTGCAAACGTTGCTCGAAAACTCATGAAATTTTGCGAGCGCCACCTGCCAGTCGACGACATGAAAGAATCTAAACTGTATATTTTTGGGAGTCGCTCATTGACTCTGTAGCGCCCCCTACGATGCTTAAAAATGGTCCTCGCATTGGGGTTAGTTTGGCATGGGACGGCGAAATTCGGTACACTCATTCATCATGCCCAGACGCACAAAAAGGTCTCTTGCCGCCATGGTCCCACGTCCACAGGAAGGCGGCCATTTTGGATGGAAAGGGAATTTTCGTGCCATTTTTGACCGATTCCACGCCTTGCATATGATCGAACTCGTCCCACAGATTTAATGCTACAGACTTCAAACTTGGCCAGGTTACTCTTAAGACACGGGGGGGGGGGATTCATGGAGAAACTTTTTCAAAACTTAAAGGGCGTGGCCGTGGCAACGCCTCAAAGTTGACTCGCCATCACTCGCCACAAAAAATTAAGTCGCTCATAACTCCCACATACATTATCCAATCTGTCCCAAACTTCATTTGGTGAATGCTGGTCCCAGCCTGAAGGCATACATATTATTATAGTGACATCCACCTATAGCGCCACCTGCTGGTGGTTGGAAACGTCTTTTTTTTTCGCCACACCTCGCATTTGATCGAACTCCTCCTCCAGATTTAATTAGAAAATGTTTTTTGATCCAAAATGTGGTCATTTGCGGTCTCCCGGTTGCATCACATGTGAGGAAATGCATCTGATACAGGAAATGTGCACACCGTGTGTGCGTGTGTGTGGTTTGTGAGGCTGCAGGCTGGATAAGTATCAGTGCTGCTGTTAGCTAACGTCCTCTTTGTGGTGTGAGCAGGTGAGAAAATGGTTTCGACTATCTGTGTGTGCATTTGTAAATCTAAGCATGTGTTTCTGCAGGAAATGTTAGGTACTGATTAGCGTTAGCATGGCTGGGTGGGTGGCTCCCAGGCTGGGCCCCAAAGTGTGAAAGCAAATCTGAAGACTGCAGTGAAAACGAGACAATGTTTCCGAAACATCGCTTCAGAAGAAAACCAAAGAGTGACGAGTCAGTTACAGAAGAGCAGCGAAAAGGTGTCAATCTCTGACGTTTGTCACACCACAGATGTCACCGTGGAAAGATAAGTAGAGCACCATTAGTCAGTGACCCGTTTAAGGTCATGAACCGGCGGCTCAGGATGTGATAATGTGTTCGGATTCATCTTGAGAAGATCTTGTCGGAATAAGTTTGAATCGGTTCACCACAAAGTTCTGCTGTTAGCTAACCAGATGTTTCAGAAACGAATCAAACTGAGACAGACTTTAGAAAGAGAGTAAAGAGGTAAAGACAGCTGCTGCCTCCGCCACCAGATTAGAATCGCACAGCGTTTTTATCTGCAGATAGTTTAGAATGTTGGGCCCAAACATGCGCCACACCTGCAGCTTTCTGCACACCTAACTGCTCCAGTTTTGATGGTGTGAATGATGTAAAAGGGTTAAAGTGGCCTGGAAGTCCCCACTCGTCAGTAAGAATAATCAACAAGTCACAGAGAACCCAAAAAGGCCAATTTTCACCCAACAGTTGAGTTCAGTCACAGTGAAACTGCCACCACAGCAGTTTCAGTGTGACTGAAAATAAAATCGTTGTGGCAGCGTGATGACCTTCTGATGATCGACTGAGCAAAAGCAAAAACATTTGGTTTGATATTAGCACATAGTCAGATTAAATGTCATTTCACTTTGATTGTGAGGTTAGTTTGAGTGCTTTCAGACATTTGTTGGGATTTGGCACCATAGAAATAAAACTGAATTAATGCATAATTCACTCCAAACTATTTCAGTTCTAATGCATTTAGATGCAGTTCTGTTTAATCTGGTTCATTATAATCCAACTCAGTATCCTGTATTGATGGATAGTCACTTTGTTAAAAGGTTGTTTGACCAAGGAAACCAATGGATGGCAAAAACTATCCTTGGTTTATGTCAGGATCTGAATTTTTGGTTATATTTTGTACTTAGTTATTGATGTTTTTATTTAGTACTTTGTTTCCTTATTATTATTATTTATTATTTATTAGATCAGTCTTTGTTTCACCTTAGTTCTGTTTATCAGTATTCAGTTATGTTTTATTTCTCCCTGTGTGCTGTCTCTCCTGCTCTCATTCACTCACCTGCAACCCGTTACCCATCAGCCACCTGTTCCTGCTCCAGTAATCACCTCCCCAGTATATATGTCTGTCTTGTTCCACCACTCCTGGCCGGATCCCCGTCAATACCTTGATCTTTTCTTGTCGTGTCCCCTGGTCTGTTGTATCTCAATGTATTTCTGTTTCATCATAAAACAGCCAGATTAATGTTAGCAAGCGACGTATTAGAATAGAAATAGAATAGAAAAGTACTTTATTTATCCCCCAATGGGGGAAATTCAAATTAGTCAAGTAGCTCAAAAAAATTGGAAATATTTACAATGATTGTATATTAACAACAACAATAATACCAATCCTAATAAAAATACTAGGGCTGGGCAACGATTAATTATAAATATATATATAAAATGCGTTAACGCGATAATAACGAATTAATTCGCCCAGCCTTAAAGAATACTACTACTACCAATAATAATTAATGACTAAATAAATAAATGAAAATCAATCAATCAATCAATTTGAGAAGAACTCAGCAGTCACTGTTAAAAAGCCCGATAGCTGTGGGAACAAAGGACCTTTTATTAAAAACTAGACCACAATATTTTCCAAAATCTAACTAAGCAGCTTACTGCCTAAACCTAAGCAAAGTAAGCCAAAAGAAAAGACTGGATGAAACCAGAACAAACTCTCTCTGCTTCCTGTCTCTGAACTTTCCATTAAAGGCACAAAAGCCCCAAAAAAGATATTTGTTTGAAAAATTTTTAATGAAAAAAACAATCAAACAAACCTGCGTTAACGTGCAATAAAACAGTAATCGGCGTTAAATAATTAACGAGTTAACGCGATAATAACAAGTTAACTCGCCCAGTCCTATTAAAAAGTCAACAAACCTTCCACTCTTTCAGCGAAGCCTTGTGGGGCTTCTCCTCATAACATGCATGTTAGGAATGCCCAACGCATTCTCCAAAAGTCATGAATGTGAGATGCTTCACTTTGAAAGTCACAAAGAAAAGTGAAGTCGATGGACTCAAATGTACATTGATTTTCTTTTCATGTGTGTTTCCATTCAACAAGCTGCATCCTAACGAGTCAGAGGGGAGGAAACGTGGTCGATTTGGTGGGAAAGTATTCTGAAAAAGGCTGTTGTTTTAGGATTAAACGGCGTCCTCAGTTATCTGTAATGCACACCTCATAGTTTGGCACGAGGTTTTTCAGAACGCAGCGATATAACATGAAAGTTTAGCAGGAGTCAACGAGATTATGTCAACGGCTGAATGAAACCTATTTCTGTCCAGAGTGGTGTTGACTGCTTTTCACATGAGCTGCACTCAGCAGCCATTCACACCTGCTGTGTGTGAGCTTTTCTGCAGCCTGCCTTTGTTGCTCGTTCAAAGTGTCAGAATGTTGTAATTGCGCGGCCTTGCCCTCAGAAGTCATCCATTTAATGGTTTTAATGGCTTTGAATCTTGTGTTTTAACTGAGAACTCTGTGGCGTGACGGCACCCGGCCTCACGGTCGTCGGAGCGCCGACAGAAAAGAGTCTTACCAAACGGCATTCTTTCCTTCGTTCTTCAAGGTTACTGAGATTGTTGAGAGGTTCAGGAGACGGCAGGAAGAAAGAAAGAGAAGTGATAAATAAAGCCGCCTCAGGTCGACTGCCTTCAGCAAACCGATATGTGTTTTAAGGGTTTGTCCTTTAATCTGAGCTTCTTTTACTCGTATTTACCTTAAAGGCTGGTTTCTGCTCTTCCCTCTCTGTGCTTTTACGCAGTGGGGCTACATGTAGGGCTGTACACTTATCTCACCATACGATGTTCAGCCAACGATACGATTAGATACAATTCGATACGATACGATTCAATATGATTCGATACGATTCAATATGATTCGATACATTACGATTCGATTCGATACAATACGATTCTATACGATTCAATACGATACGATACACGATATTCAGCCAACGATACGATTTGATACGATTCAATATGATTCGATACAATTCGATACAATACGATTCGATATGATTCGATACGATTCAATACGATTTGATAAGATAACCATCATAATGTAAATTGTGGTGAAGGGTCTCAACGTTTACATTACAGTTAAACATCTTGTGGGTATTTATGATTTACACGTATCCACAGTATCAGTGATTTGATGTGTTTGAAAATGATGAAAATGATTCAAAATCTCCAAAACCCAACCAAAATAAAACGTGTTATAATTCAGCTTTGTGTACATCTATCAGATGTATTCCCCCTCAGTAGGTCCCCATGATGCCCACAGTGTCCCCCGCACTCTGCTGATGATCTCAGGCATTTCACACTGTTAGCGTATCCATCCAAGCTGCTCTAATCAGTTCAATGCGTTTGCTTTTTCAGAAATTATGCCCGAAGAACTGTTTTTACTTCAACATTTTTTGTCTTCTGACTCAGTCAGCAAGAAACATGCAGCACGCCCAGATGCTTTTAATAGAGCTAACTGCAGAGAGGAACAGCTTCAACTTTTCACTGCAGTTTGGGTCAGATTTACGACCCCAGACCACACAAATACAAAGTCAGTCAAGACCGGCCACAGAACATGTGGAATAAAATGATGCTGAAGCCTCTTTGTACCAGTGACGATGCTGTCTGCTGAATAAAGGAGCACATCATCATCAGTTTGTGTGGCTGAGGTCTCTTCGTCTTATTCCTTTTGTTATTTTAAACCTTTTTCTCGGTCTCTCCGTCCTTCCTCAGCCTGAGCTGGTCTGACCTGGCTGGGATAAAAGGCAGATATAAAGATTACTGTGACGAGAAAGTTGACCAAAGCTGTGCTGGTTGCACTGGAAAAAATCAAAGTCTTACCAAGTATATTTGTCTCATTTCTAGTCCAAATATCTCATTACACTTAATATGAGACACAACTGCCTAACAAGTTCTATTTCAGCCAGATATAGGGACTTGTTGGAAGACAATACATCTGGAATATCTTGTTAAATTAAAAAGTCTTGAAAACAAATTGTTTTGAGTCACATATCATATGAAACAAGCTTTTTTTTCATTTGAAGAGGTTTTTAAGCTAATTTCAAGATCACTTTTATCTCAAAAGTCCTAAATATCACATCTTATTTCAAGAAATCTTGACAAGTCGATTTTCACTAGTTCCATTGGCAGATTTTTTTGCTTATTTCAAGCAGAAATGTCTTTTATTTGTTGTTTTTCTTACTTATTTTTGGAGGGGCATTTTTTGCAGTGCACCAATAAAAACATAGAGGAATGAGAGTCTTTATCTGGGTTTGTTAGCCATGAGAGGACCTTCGGACATCAGGACCGCGGCCCACCAGCGGCCCACCAGCGGCCCACCAGCGGCCCGCCAGCGGCCATGAAGCCCGGAGCTGTTTTGACTGATGAGACCTGCGTGTTCGGTGCTGTTTGTGGCCGTCAGCGGCGTGCGGGCGATGAAAGAGTCGTGGGTCCAGTGTTCACGCCGTGTTGTGCCCACAGGGGGTTAAACTGCTGCATTCAGTTTGGCTGCTCGTCCTCTAATTTATTAAAACCAAACCTTATCAGATGACAAGCGTCATTGAAGTTTGACATTGATAGAATAATCTCCGCTCCCAGCAGCTGCCTGAGTGTGTGCAACAGTGAGAGAGTGTGTGAAGGGGTCAGTAATATTTACCAGAGAGCCTCTGATGAAAGCTGCATTAAAAACGCTTTCCGACACAGTCTGAGGATAAAAACTGGGAATATAAAGAAAGTCTAATCGTGTTTGGAGTTTATTACAGTCGGAATTCTGCTGCAAAATGTAAAAAAAACTCCAGATACTGAAACCTGTTGATGTTGATTTGTTATATTTTAGGATATAATTCGACATGATGGACCTTAAATTGTCTTGGATGCAAAGAATGCTCATAAATTCCTTCATAATTACGGATAAACACACACAGAATAAATAGATGAACACACATTGTGTTACTCTGTCATATTACAGCCTTTGTCATTCCTACACGTCCTTCACTGTTCCCAATGCTTGATGTGAATGTTTTGCTTCTCTGTGCTGAGATTTCTCTCCTCCTCTCCCCCAATGTGTTATTTCCTCTCTCATTCTACCCCTATCTCATTAACGCTTCACTAAGAGGAAAACTTAGTTATATTCAAATGGTTTATCTTATTAATGAAAACTTAGTCATATTCAAATGGTTTATTAAGACCTATTATCACTGTATAAACCTTAATATTTCCTCTAGGATGAAAGTTTTTTACCCAAGTCCCCTTTAAAATATAAAATATGGACCATTGAACGGCTTTTAAATGCTCCCTCTTAGAGGAAAGCTTATCTGATCTTATTAATGCTTCACTAGGAGGAAAACTTAGTCATATTCATATATTGAAGATCTGTTATCATTCATTATATCAACCGTTCTGTTATTAGCTATATTTTTAAATGCTTCCTCTTAGAGGAAAGTTTATCCATGTTTGTTAGCTTTTGTTAGTTTACTCAAATTACCTGTTATAGTTATACCAATCCTACTGTTAGCTAAATTTACTTTTGCTCTGTTTTAGTTATACCAATCTTACTGTTAGCTAAAATTACCTGATTGATGTTTTTATTTACCTGTATTTCTGTGTTGTATTTCTGTATGTCTTTATGTAAAGCACATTGAGTTGCCTGTGGTATGAAATGCGCTATATAAATAAAGATTGATTGATTGATTGATTTGGAACATAACAGCAAGGGGAAAAGCCAGCGAGGTATATAAATGATGACAGCAACAGACTTTTACAAAATAAAAACCCGGTTCGAGTCCCGCATCAGACGGCCCTGTGCTGCATGTTGTTCCCCCTCTCTCTGCCCCCTGCTTCCTGTCTCTCTGAACTTTCCATTAAAGGCCCAAAAGCCCCCAAAAATAATAATAAAAAAACCAAAAAAAACCCTGCATTAATGAGTTTTTTATTCATTTATTTTGAAATACGTGCTTTTATGTTGAAACACGTAAAACAGGAAGTAGTGCCGGTTAGCTCCGTGAGCTTCACACCTGTAGCGGTGATGCTACCTGCTAGTTTATCTTTATTTTATCACTCCATGCTTCGTGGTGTTTGCTGTAACTGTGTGAATGTGATGCGTTCAACAGACTTTTACAATAATAAAACCTGCGTTAAAGGGACACTATGTAATATATTAAGTCATTTATTTGCTCAAATCAACATATTCATTCATAAATTAGTCCTCATTGGTGTAAAATTATCTCTGTCAACTATCTCACTTATCCTCCTGAGTGAAAAATAACTTGTCTGAGCGGGCAAGCTCTATGGAAGCTGCCATGTCCTTCCGGTCTATGAAAAACAACGAAGTGCCGAGAGGGACATAAAGCACTTCGAATCGCGTTTTCCCCAACGCCAGGCCTCATGTCCGCCGAATGGCTTATTACTGGCGCTAATGGTAAATACATTTTATCTCGTAAATTATCCCACTAATAATGCATTGATTGTTACCAAACTTCTGCCGTAGTACACATAGGCTCTTAACTCACAAAACGAGGCATTAGAAAGTTTGTAAGTTTACCGGGAGTTTATTTAAAAGAACACTTTCCAGATAGCAACTACACACTGCTGCTAACGCTAACGCTGCTAACGCTACCGCTGCGTCGACGTCACTTCCGGTAACTCCCGGAATATGACTAATTGCATTGCTTGCACACCAAAAGCTATGTCAACTTATGTTATCTGACATGTTATCTGTCATCTGTATTTATAGTGTTGTTGTATGTGTGTTATGTAATCCTTTGTACTGTGTGATGTCTTTTTGTTTGTATGGACCTTGAGTCTGAAGCCATAGCTTCTTGAATCTTGACACATTCCGCTTGCCGTAGTTCAAGAAGTTGCAGCGCACATTTGAAAACGCGAGGCGCTAGAGAGCAAATTCATTCGACTTTGCAAAATAAAATTGCACCACTAGATGGGGGAAGAAATTACATAATGTCCCTTTAATGCGCGATAAAATATTTATCGGCGTTAAACAATTAACGTGATAATAACGAGTTAACTCGCCCGGCCCTACTCTTTAGCCTTATTAAAATCCCCTAAAACAAATCTAAATGTCCCCGCTAACAGTTCCGGTCTCTTGGTGTCCGGTAAAGCTCATCAGTGATTGGGGATGTTTGGACGTAAAACGGGATTTTCGTTCCTTCAGCGACAGAAACGAGCATCGTGGTGGAGCTTTGTCAGTAACTCAGGCGCTCTTGTTTCGCTCTAAATATCCCTCAGTGCTCCAAGACTTATTTCCAACATCTGTTTAATGTCCTTTGTGTTTATTAAGCCCTCACCGAGTGCTTAACCTGCTCCTTTTCTACATTGTGACCATGAAAACAGCTTCTCCTTTCTCTTCCCTCTCTGCGCCGCGTGATGATTGTTGAGGCCTGCGAGCTGCTGGAATTTAATTTCTCCACATAAATCTCCACAATAGGAAAAGGAAATTAAAGTTGCCATTACTGTCGGCGGTATTATCGTATCCTCACTTAACCTGCCATTCAGGAGGAATGAAACATTTATACCCTCTCTTCCTCTGTGCATCATCTGTGATCTCAGTGCACGTGTGTGTGTGCACGTGTGCGAGGAGAAGAGTTAAGGATCAGAGGGGGGATATTGGCATTTGAGAAGTTTATATTTCAGTCCAGTGCGTCCAAACCTTTGCAGAAAGCATTTTTCTGCACGATTATTTCATTTTTATTGAAAAGCAACAAATAAGCGAGTGTTTCACACTGGAACAAATGCCCCTCCAGAAACAAGTAAGAAAAACAACAAATAAAAGACGTTTTTGCTTGAAATAAGCAAAAAAATCTGCCAATGGAACTAGTGAAAATCGGCTTGTCAAGATTTCTTGAAATAAGATGTGATATTTAGGACTTTTGAGATAAAAGTGACCTTGAAATTAGCTTAAAAACCTCTTCAAATGAAAAAAAAGCTTGTTTCATATGATATGTGACTCAAAACAATTTGTTTTCAAGACTTTTTCATTTAACAAGATATTCCAGATGTATTGTCTTCAAACAAGTCCCTATATCTGGCTGAAATGGTGCTTGTTAGGCAGTTGTGTCTCATATTAAGTGTAATGAGATATTTTGACTAGAAATGAGACGAATATACTTGGTAAGACTTTGATTTTTTTCCAGTGCAGGTAGAAATCCTGCTCTGGAAAAAATGCCCCTCCAAAAATATGTAAGAAAAACAACAAATAAAAGACGTTTTTGCTTGAAATAAGCAAAAAATCTGCCAATGGAACTAGTGAAAATCGGCTTGTCAAGATTTCTTGAAATAAGATGTGATATTTAGGACTTTTGAGATAAAAGTGATCTTGAAATTAGCTTAAAAACCTCTTCAAATGTAAAAAAAAAAGCTTGTTTCATATGATATGTGACTCAAAACAATTTGTTTTCAAGACTTTTTCATTTAACAAGATATTCCAGATGTATTGTATTAAAACAAGTCCCTATATCTGGCTGAAATAGAACTTGTTAGGCAGTTGTGTCTCATATTAAGTGTAATGAGATACTCAATGAGACAAATATACTTGGTAAGATTTAGATTTTTTCCAGTGCTCGACTGTTTTTGGCACTAACGTGCGTTTTTTTTTCATGGAGCTAACATCGCAGGCAGCTGATAACATACACGCTCTCACACACAAACCCAAATAAAAGAGGAAAAAAAAATCAATTATGCTGGCCCTGACCAGGAGTGTCTCATTATTTCATAGGCAATAACCTGAATGATAGAGTAATAAAGAGCAATTTATTTGGAGAGGGGGAAGTGAGGGAGGAGGGACGAGCAGAAGATGGATGTGTTCAGATAGACGGATCTAATTAGCCTCATCCGAGCTGCAGCTAGCCGCTCGGCTCGGGCTGATGCTGGACGGCAGCTAATGACCAGCCATCACACCTCCTCCTCCTCCTCCTCCTCTTCATCAGCCCTGCTGCCTCGGTCCCTCCTCTTTGATGTGAGGATGGCCAGACATCCTGATAGTTTGGATGAAAAGAAAAACCCACCATAAAATATTGAAATCTTTTATTATGCAGCTGCAGAGCTGTGCTGTGCGTCTGTGGTAATGAACTGGAAACTTAAAAGCTTCATTTGTAGAAGCTTTAAGACTTCACGTGCCAGGACTTCCTCTTCCTGGACAGCTTCTTATCGCACATCTGTAACATCTGTAACATCTGTATCATCTGTATACGCCTGTTGTGTTTACTGTTGATTTCCGCAGATATTCCTGAATAACTCGCAGCTCAAAGCCCATCCTTTAATCTTTAATCTACATTTTGCAGCGTTTAAACTTCTGATAAAAACGTCCCAAAACTGTGAATTTACACTCGCTTCAGAGCAATTATATTTCTATTGAGTCGCGATTTAATTCGGATCCCGAAGAGGAAGAAAAGTTTTCACATTTTTGGGAGTCTGGGAGGGAAATCAGTGAAAGTGCTACCCTGACCCGTCACTACACTGGAAAAAATCAAAGTCTTACCAAGTATATTTGTCTTATTTTAGTCCAAATATCTCATTACACTTAATATGAGACACAACTGCCTAATAAGTACCATTTCAGCCAGATATAGGGACTTGTTTGAAGACAATACATCTGGAATATCTTGTTAAATGAAAAACAAATTGTTTTGAGTCACATATCATATGAAACAAGTTTTTTTTTTTTACATTTGAAGAGGTTTTTAAGCTAATTTCAAGATCACTTTTAACTCAAAAGTCCCAAATATCACATCTTATTTCAAGAAATCTGGACAAGCCGATTTTCACTAGTTCCATTGGCAGATTTTTTTTGCTTATTTCAAGCAAAAACGTCTTTTATTTGTTGTTTTTCTTACTTATTTTTGGAGGGGCATTTTTTCCAGTGTACCTTTTAATTCTGGATTTTATCATGATGCAGGAGGCAAACGAACTGAATAAAAATCAATAGATCTGTGGATGAAACACGGATTCATTCTGAGAAAGAATTAGTTTGGATTACAGCCGATCAGAGAGCCGTATTTCATCCAGATTCTTATTTTAAACCTGTGTTAGAATAAATGTGGCTTCTTTTTAAAGATTCCTCCTTTTAATGGATGTTGGTCTTCACATAACTAATTTGTTGTTCGTACTGTTAATGAATTGTTTTTGTATGATTAAACTAAATCAAACAATTGTTTAAAACTGGATAAAAATGTCCTGGATGTGCATCAGGAAACAGGTCAACATCAGACAGAAGTTATAAACTTAGAACAGAATTATACAGTCCAAACAGTCCAATATTCAAGTCAATTCAATTCATTTTTATTTATATATAGCGCCAAATACAACAAATGTCATCTCAAGGCACTTAAATAATAAAGTCCAATTCAAGCCAATTGGAATTCAATTCATTGTAATCATAATTATTTATAAAATAATCCAATTCGTTCATATAGAGCCAGTTAAAAACAGTTTCCTATCTAAGGAAACCAACAGATTGCACCCAAACTTGTCTTCATTTACAGCTGAGTATGAAAGCATGCCAGCCCAGCCTAAATGCAGTAATCAGCCAGTTAGCATGACGACCACAGCTTCCACCTGGCCAGAAGAAGGAGGACGAACACAAACTGTACCCACTCCAGCTCTTTCTGTGCCGTCTGACCAAAGTTCAGTTGAATTCTAGTTTTCTAAACTCCCATTCCTTTCAAAGATTTGGAAAAAAATGGTTTTTATTGACTTAAATAGCTTCTAAGACAGGAATGGTGTCCTTGAGACATGACAGACTGGATCTGAAACCCGACAGCGGGCTACACTGATGGATAATCTCACATCTGCTAACTGGAACGTTCTGTATCTCAGACTCTTCAGCTGTTTCTGCAACCATTGCTACCTAAACTCCCCATTATTCAGGAAGGTGAAAAAACAAATCAATGTTTATATGTGATCAGGTCATTATTAGATCCATGTTTAAGTGACCAACCAAATTTCCAGCTCTGTTTGATGTATTTCGAAGGGCTTTAAAACATATCAGATCAATGGTTTAGGCTTCTGATCAATAAAGAACGCAGTTAATGTCACATAGAGCTCATCTTTATGCTGAACAGCCAATCACAGTGACTTCTAGGGATGGGAATCGAAAACCGGTTCTTGTTGAGAACCTGTTCCCAGTGTTTCAATTCCTTGGAATCGTTCGGCGATTTTGCAAACGATTCCCTTTTATCGATTCCAGTGGGCGCGAATGACGTCACCACGCAGCGTTGCGTGGCGAGTCCAGCGCAGCCAGCAGCCAACAGTAAACATGGCGCCCAAGCGGTACAAACGCTCCAAAGTTTGGTTACACATCCCTAAAAAAGACGACAACAGGGCAACTTGCAAAGTGAATATTTCACCAAAGGGAGGAAATACTACCAACATGCAATAACTATGAATGAATGATTAACGTCGGTGAATCTGAACCCAGCAGCGTTAGCAACGTTAGCATGTCCGCGGCTAACACTGCAGGTAACTAACTAACAAACACTGCCTATCATGTTAGCACCATTTGCCTGATTGTAAAACCTGCTGTTAGTAACGGTTAAGGTTAAATGAATGCCTTCTCAGGCATTACATTTAGATGAAATCATGAGAGACAGAGCCTGACTGGCTCAGAGCCAGAGGCTGGTGGTACTACCCCCAGTTCACCTCTACCTCCAGCTTCTCCTTTCACCAGAGCAGGAAGAGTTAAATTACCCAGGCCAGGATAGACCAATGTGGACCTCACCGTTGTTGGGTTTGTGAGGTCATGACTCGTGTTACTTCTAAACTAAACAAAGTTGATGCTGATCGACCGGTTTGTTGTCCTTTTTCTCCAAATGAGAATCGATAAGGGAACCGACAAAGAACCGAATCGTTAAGCAGAATCGAAAATGGAATTGGAATCGTAAAAATCTTATCAATTCCCATCCCTAGAGAGGACAAACCTGTATTTAAAAAGAAAAACTCCCCTTTTCCACTGACTGATCAGCAGGTTGCATCATGACTGTAACGGCGTAAATCCCAGGTTAAATTATAGAGAAAGACACGAGAATTAGATCGATTTCAGCCAAATATGAGATTAAAATAAAACCCAATTCCAGTTAGGATGTTTAAAAATATCACAAAGAGACAAAGGCGACACAACATGAACATCCCTCCACTTACAGGCTGGTGATGAGCACCCAAAGGTGTGAAACCAACGCGTTCGTGTTCAGAAAAGCCAGATTCTGCCTCAGATCCCGACCCCCTGTTCATTTACACACCGAGCGTGTTTGTGTGTTTACACCGAGCACGTGACGGCGCTCCGGCCCTTCTGCGTGATGACGCTCGTAATTAATATCCCTGATTTATTCACAACAGAGAGAAGGAGAGATAACAGGCAGATTAATCTCCACCTTAAGGGAGGGCCGGGGAAACGAAGATGGGAGAGGAGAGGAAAAAATTGGCCTTTGGACGGCTGCCACCGCTGAATTTCCATCTGTTTACCCTCCCGCTCTGTAACCTTTCTGTCATTTCTGGGTGGCCGAGGTTGGCCGACCCTTTCCTCTCCGCTTTTAACGCCCGTATTCCTGTCTTCCCTCCCGGTTAAACGTCTCCTACTGGTTTCAGGGAGTCGACAGGGTTCCTGGAACTCATTTTAAATCAAACGTTGTTGTGTGAAAACCTGCACTGGAAAAAATTCCCCTCCAAAAATAAGTTAAAAAACAACAAATAAAAGACGTTTTTGCTTGAAATAAGCAAAAAAATCTGCCAATGGAACTAGTGAAAATCGTCTTGTCAAGATTTCTTGAAATAAAATGTGATATTTAGGACTTTTAGATAAAAGTGATCTTGAAATTAGCTTAAAAACCTCTTCAAATGGAAAAAAAAAAGCTTGTTTCATATGATATGTGACTCAAAACAATTTGTTTTCAAGACTTTTTCACTTAACAAGATATTCCAGATGTATTGTCTTCAAACAAGTCCCTATATCTGGCTGAAATGGTGCTTGTTAGGCAGTTGTGTCTTATATTAAGTGTAATGAGATATTTGGACTAGAAATGAGACAAATATACTTGGTAAGATTTAGATTTTTTCCAGTGTACTGCATATCGCTTCAGCCCTGAAGCCTTCTTCTTCTTCTTCTTCTTCCTCTGCTGCTCAGTCTGCCCTTCGATAAAAAAACACATCATCCCAACATCATTTACTGCAGATTGTTGCACGATGGCTCATTCAATCCTTTCAAATGCAAATGCTTGCACTCCTGCCATCACAACTGGCAACTCCTCTTTTATTGCTCAACATCCTCATTACAATGGGCGGGGAGAGTGTGTGCACGGCTCGCTCTGTGGCTTCATTCTGGCTTCATGTGCTCACCTTTGTGTGTGTTTCCGTGCGTGAGAATGAGTGAGCGCGGCGCCACAAGGGGGAGTTGAGAGGTGGCGATTTGACACCCGGTAAAACACATCCAAGAGGAAGAGAGACGTGTGGACAAGAGGAAAGGTGGAGGTTAAAAACAGGAGAAGAAGAGGAAAAAAGATGAGGGAGGAGGGTGGAAAACATCGTGTTTTTTGTCTTCTTACACTGGATAAAATGCCCCTCCAAAATAAGTAAGAAAAACAACAAATAAAAGACGTTTTTGCTTGAAATAAGCAAACAAATCTGCCAATGGAACTAGTGAAAATGGGCTTGTCAAGATTTCTTGAAATAAGATGTGATATTTACACTTGAAAAAATCAAAGTCTTACCAAGTATATTTGTCTCATTTCTAGTCCAAATATCTCATTACACTTAATATGAGACACAACTGCCTAACAAGTTCTATTTCAGCCAGATATAGGGACTTGTTTGAAGACAATACATCTGGAATATCTTGTTAAATGAAAAAGTCTTGAAAGCAAATTGTTTTGAGTCACATATCACATGAAACAAGCTTTTTTTTTTACATTTGAAGAGGTTTTTAAGCTAATTTCAAGATCACTTTTATCTCAAAAGTCCTAAATATCACATTTTATTTCAAGAAATCTTGACAAGCCGATTTTCACTAGTTCCATTGGCAGATTTTTTGCTTATTTCAAGCAAAAACGTCTTTTATTTGTTGTTTTTCTTACTTATTTTTGGAGGGACATTTTTTCCAGTGTAGGACTTTTGAGATAAAAGTGATCTTGAAATTAGCTTAAAAACCTCTTCAAATGAAAAATAAAAAAGCTTGTTTCATATGAAATCCGACTCTTAAGATTTAAGTGAAACACTTTTTCAGTTAACAAGATATTCCAGATGTATTGTCTTCAAACAAGTCCCTATATCTGGCTGAAATAGAACTTGTTAGGCAGTTGTGTCTTATATTAAGTGTAATGAGATACTCAATGAGACAAATATACTTGGTAAGATTTAGATTTTTTCCAGTGTATCGACAAAAACAACGAGGATCTATTTCCAAAGTCTTCAAAAATGTAACGTAAGGACGTTTCTAAGAAATTTAAAGATGAAACATTTTGATGCAATGATGCCGCTGACACCAGTTTTACAATGTAATGTGTTCATATTGTGTACGAAGTAACACGTTTTAATGACCAGCAGTTAATCACAGACGAGTGAGAGTGACGTGTAACGGCTCAAAAATACTCATTTAAATGCAGAAGATGTAATTACAATGGCTGCTCTGACCCCCGGATCGATGAAAGGTACCACGAACCCGTCAGTGGCCTCACCTCCTGAGACTTCCGGGTCAGCGTCAGGTTAAATACTAAGACTGAGTCGGTGGAGTTTGCAAGTACATCAACAGAAAATCCACAGTCTGTGAAGTCAGGATACACCAGAAATACAACACATCCAACGACCAACACCAACACAGATGCACCGTTAAACAGAACTCGTTCAATTCTACAAGAAGGAAGGAACATTCGACCAACGTCTGAAGAGCATCAGGCAGCAAGACCGGTGTGAACACTCACCTGGGCTGTGTTCGAAACCGCCTACTTCTCCTACTACTCCCACTACTCCTACTAACTTTAACTTTTTTTAAGTTCCCGGATGCATACTAGATTCTCTGAAATGTTGGGTATGCATCATGAGGTTACTACTCATACTCAAACTACCCAAGATGCAACATAACGTGACGTCGCCGATCGTCATTTCCTGTCAAAACGGCAGTTTCAAGCTAGCTACAACGAGGGTAGGTTCACTTCCTGTTTTCAAAACAAAAGCACCAATTGTATGGTAATGGCTTTCCCTATGATAAAAGGCAACGGGTATTTTATTTTGTGAAAATAACAGGAAGTGCGTTAGCTCACTGCGGCTAGCTTTAGCAGCGCCGAATTCGTGGGAACTAAATTGTAAACAGCCGGTATTTTGTCAGGTTTTCAACACGTTGGGGATCTAAACGACTACTTTCTCTCCTGAAAATGTTTCAAATGTTGCTAAAGTTTACAGAGTTTAGAGCTTAAGGGAAATCAGCTTCAGGCCGGCTGATTTCGGCTCGGGCAGGAGCAAAATGCATTGTGGGTAAACGCTCTGCATACCGTCTGATCGATGAGTATGTAGTATGGAAGTATGTAGTATGTTGTATGTAGTATGCAGTATGTAGTATGCAGTATGCAGTATGCAGTATGCAGTATGTAGTATGCAGTATGTAGTATGCAGTATGCAGTATGCAGTATGTAGTATGCAGTATGCAGTATGCAGTATGCAGTATGTAGTATGCAGTATGCAGTATGTAGTATGCAGTATGCAGTATGTAGTATGTAGTATGTAGTATGTAGTATGCAGTATGCAGTATGCAGTATGTAGTATGCAGTATGCAGTATGTAGTATGCAGTATGCAGTATGCAGTATGTAGTAGGCGGTTTCGAACACAGCCCTGGTGGTGAATCCTGGATGCTAACACAGCTAGCACGGCAGCAGCATCAGATTGGATCAAACTAAACCCTGTTGTTCTGTTTGATTTCGTACTTCATCGGACTCTTACAGCACTGTTGATGTTAAACTGGGGAAGTCAGAAAGCTTCCTTCTGGGTCCCATCTTTTTCTTCAGAGTTGTGGACCAGCTGTAAGGCTCGTGTTACGGTTCGGTACGGTTACTGGATCTGTTCACAGATCTCTGATGAACGGGCTTATTTAAATTCTTAAATGCACTTAAATGCTCATCGTCTCCTCTGCTTTTTGTGTCTCAGACTAAAGATCACGTCTCACCTCGACAGTAACATCTTCGTCTTACGGTACATTATTAATCATCTCTCACACTTTTTAAAATTACAAAACGTGTTAATTTATTCCGTTTCAAGTAGTCTTAAAACACTGAATACAATATTGGCACCTTCCAGTTAATTGCATCTGCAGTCCACAGCTCCAGCGTTAGCACACAGCGTTAACACCACATCCAGCATCCCACCCCCACCCGATCATCACCCCCCTCAGGACACTCTGCGGCTCCCTGCCACTATCACCCCCCATCGCAGCGGATTAGGTGCCAACTAACCCTCCTTTAATTAACTCATGATTAGGTATTAATATCTGGCGCGGGTTTCAGGCTTGCAGTTGTTGCCTTAATAAGTGGATTAGCGTTAGCCTCTCGCTGCTCTTTCTCTCTCTGGCTGAGAGATATCCATCCTCCTTCCACATCCATCCCTCATGGCTTCTTCCTCTGGCAGCCGTTCAAAAAGCAGCATTTTCCTGCTAACAAGTTTGTTCATGTGGTCAGAGTGTGCGAGCTCAGTAGGCTGTGATGAACACCGCCACGCACGCTGAATTACACGCACACGGCTGATAAGTGATGCTGGCCTTTGATTCAGATGTTATCAGAAACGCAGGCAGATAGAGGGACACCTCTGTGGATATTCCCAGGGAGAGGTCACAGCTATTCCTTTTTTTTTTGGCTACTTCACGTTTCTAATTGATGTGTGTGACAGAATGTTAGCTGGAAATCAAAGAGAACTACAAGATATAACCCTGAATGAGCAGGTAAATACTTACTCTGAGCAATCGGCTGATCTCACACTGGAAAAAATGTCCCTCCAAAAATAAGTAAAAAAAACAACAAATAAAAGATGTTTTTGCTTGAAATAAGCAAAAAAATCTGCCAATGGAACTAGTGAAAATCGGCTTGTCAAGATTTCTTGAAATAAGATGTGATATTTAGGACTTTTGAGATAAAAGTGATCTTGAAATTAGCTTAAAAACCTCTTCAAATGTAAAAAAAAAAAAGCTTGTTTCATGTGATATGTGACTCAAAACAATTTGTTTTCAAGACTTTTTCACTTAACAAGATATTCCAGATTTATTGTCTTGTTAGGCAGTTGTGTCTCATATTAAGTGTAATGAGATATTTGGACTAGAAATGAGACAAATATACTTGGTAAGACTTTGATTTTTTTCTAGTGTAAGGCTGCTTCTCTTCCAGTCCAGACTGAAAGACTACGTGCAATATCCCTTTAAGCTTAAGGGCTAAAAGAATGATAGAATTAGAACTAGTGAAATATTATCCTCATTGCTTATTTGGATTTGGATTTTTGGCTTTGAGGTTAGTTTCCTCATGTGACCTCTTTTAAGGGCCCTGTAAACTATTGTTTAAAGTTCGTTATCTTTTGGGAATAAACCCATTTTTTCTTGAAAATCATTTCTGTGTCCTCGTGCTTGGCCGGCTCGGTCCCTCACACTGGGCAACAGAGAAGGAAGACGATCAACTTTTCCTCAGCTGCAGCGGACCTAAAGCCACACGTTGGACAGGTCGCCACTTACATTCAATTCAGAATAATCGATTCATTACACACGCGTGTGTTTGGACTGTGAGAGGAAACCAGGTCAGTCAAATGAAACCTGTAGACACAGGAAGTTGATCATATCTGCTGCTGAACGGGCAGCGTTTACAGGAGGCGTGCAGGTATGTCGTACAGGTGTTTTCCTGCACCGTAACGACGACCTCCAGGCCAGTATTTCTGCTTAAAAGGCTCACCAACCACCCAGGGCAAACATTCTACCGAAGCCGAGCTTCTTCAGATGCTTCAAAGACACAAACGGGCACATAAAACACTTCAATATTTAGCAGGTGTTGATAAGGATTTACGGGAGAGAGAAATACATTTTCCAGCGTATTAAAGCGAAGCCACCTGCATCACTTAGCGGGTCCAAAGAGCAGCTTTCAGGGAGCACTCTCCAATTTAATGAGAGCACGTTAGAAAAAGGCGCTGCCAGCCAGCATCAGAGCCGACCACAACAAAGTCGCCGTGTTTGTTCAAGTATTTACAGCTGGCCGGCACCGGCAGGGAAAGCTCCTTTAAAGCAAAGGTTTAGATTAATGCAACGTGGAAGGAATGGAGAGGGAACCGGGTGCCTTTAATGCTGCTTTTCTCAGATATTCTGAAGGGAGATCACAGCTGGTTGTGATTGTTTCACGTTTCAGAGGAAAAAACATGTTGAAAATGGCCTCCAAACTGCAGTTTGACCCCTTCGGTGTGGACTTTTCACTTACCCGGGGATGAAGGGCATCGCACGCCTGAGACATACCTAAAAACATTTCTCCACATCTCGCGGACGTGATAATCACGATGGAGCCGTGGACGCTCTCAGATAACCACCGTCATCAGTCTGCGCTCGGATAATAGCCTGCAGCTCCTCAGCAACAAAGATGTATTGTTCTGTTTACAGCCGAGGAGCCGAGGTGGAGCAGATTCAGCTTCAGATTCAGCTTCCTGGGAAGCAAATCTCAGCTTTAACCCCCCTGTTGTCCTGTTTAACCCTCCTGTTGTCCTGTTTAACCCTCCTGTTGTCCTGTTTAACCCTCCTGTTGTCCTGTTTAACCCTCCTGTTGTCCTGCGGGTCCAAAGTGAGCCACCACCATGTTTATCTGGAGAAAAAATCCCTTAAACTACAAAGATTGTCTTATGGGTCATTTTTGACCCGTGAATTATAAAAACATTTAAACAGCAGAAAAAAGTTCACAGTTTTTTTTTCCCTTTCAATATAATTAATTCAGAAGTAATTACTTCACATTTATATGATAGCAATAATAAACCTTTATTATGTAAAAGAAAACTGAGAAAACAAGAAAACTGTTGGTCCAACTGACCAAAAAAAAAAAAGTGTAATCCTGAAAACTGGTGATTGTCTTTTTGTATTGTGTAACAAAAAAAACATGATAAAAAATGTATTGAATTGAGTTGAATAGATAAATAACAGGTGGTTTCATCATACAAAATAGATTTTGGATTTAAAATTCAATTAAGTTGCTTTATTTTGGGGCTTTGGTAGGGCGGCTCATTTCTGACCCGTAGGACAAAGGAGAGTAAACACAATGTTAACACATTGAATACCGGCGGTGTTTACGGAATTATGTCGTAGAATCCCAGCGTTCTAAACCATTTTTTGACGTTTTTTGTACAGTCACAGCATATTATGTGATAGGGCCACTGAAACATGTTATGGCTCGTTTGAAAGCTGAGACTTTAAACTCTTTGTGGGTCAAAACTGCGTGTCTCTAGGTGCCGCCATTAGCGAGCTATCCTTAGCTAAACCAAGGCGGGTATCCACCAAAATCAACAACAAACTGAGATATCGGGGCTTTTGTGAAACGTGCGCTCTTTCAGCCTGTGGCGCTTTAGATACTTACATATCCGGGTCAGAGGATTTGCGTCGTGTCGCATGTTGCAAAGCTAACCTGTTCATAAGACCGCCTCCTGACTTGTCGCGTGTCTTCTTCTCCTTCTTGTTGTTTGTTTATGTTACTTTACCGCCACCCTCTGGAAACCGACACGTGCGATTGGACAAAATGCGGAAATGCACAACAATCAATGCAGCGTTATCAAAACTGTTCTTGAGTTGACGCAAAGCCATTGGCGTAATGATCAAAATGTCCAGATGATGACACCAGTTTTTGACTGCCATCTATGCCAGTTCTGTTCATCACATAATTACAAAAATCACACAGAATGTGCATTAGAATGTATAGATTCAGAATCCATAAAAAGAAACGTAAAAACGTATTTTTACCATGTGGGAGCCAACGCATGGGCAGTAAAAACGTAGTTTTACGTGACTTGGGAGTCAATGTGTTAAGACCGCACAAATTGTTGGTGCACGTCTTGCTGGCGCATCTGTGACCAAGACAGGAAGTCTTTGTGATGTATCAAGAGCCACGGTATCCATGGTAACGTCAGCATACCACCCAGACTGTTGCATGCCCAGAGTGAAGCACGGGGGGGGATCAGTGATGGTTTGGGCTGCCATATCATGGCATTCCCTCGGCCCAATACTTGTGCTAGATGGGCGCGTCACTGCCAAGGACCACCGAACCATTCTGGAGGACCATGTGCATCCAATGGTTCAAACATTGCATCCTGAAGGCGGTGCCGTGTATCAGGATGACCATGCACCGATACACACAGCCAGACTGGTGAAAGGTTGGTTTGATGAACATGAAAGTGAAGTTGAACATCTCCCACGGCCTGAGCCACTTTGGGGTGTTTTGGAGGAGCGAGTCAGGAAACCAGCATCACGTAGTGACCTGGCCACTATCCTGCAAGAAGAATGGCTTAAAATCCCTCTGACCACTGTGCAGGACTTGTATATGTCATTCCCAAGACGAATTGACGCTGTATTGGCCGCAAAAGGAGGCCCTACACCATACTAATAAATAATCGTGGTCTAAAACCAGGTGTTTCCGTTTCACTGTCTAACCCCTGTATATGCTAAATTAAATAACTTAAATAACTTCTAATATACATTGACATGGCATTTTGTAAGCTACATGTGGTTTCTTTTTGTACCTTTTTGTATTTAAGATTATACATAATAAAATAATACAAATGGGTATTATTTAATAATTTGGGGGGGGCGGCAAGGGATGGTTTGCCCAGGGCGTAAATCTAGCCAGGTCCGCCTCTGCCTGAAATAAATTCCAGTAGATCTTGGTGCTTTTTGAAGTTTCCCACTAAAATCCATGACAATAACTGACGATAAAAGTTTGAGTCTGTACCACTTACTGACATCTAGTGGTCAAGTTGGAGATAGCAACCTCCTGAAACGTAGTTCTCCAGTTATCTTCGGTGTCTGACAGCTAAATTAGCTGCTGAAGAGAGAACTAACCGCCTCAGTATCACTCTGCATCAGTCGTTTTCACCCATGGATTCTTCTTTTCTGCCTAAAACTGTCATGAATTAACTCCTTTATGTTTTCTCTCTTCTTTGACGAGGTCAGTTCGTTCGCTGTCGTTTGTTCTTTCATTATGTGACAAACATAATCCTCAATTTCTCAAACATATAACCAACAAAACAGCCTCCGAAATCATTGATGCCGCCACTTTCTTCTTCTTCTTCAAAGCCTCTGAACATTTATTACATATATATATATAATATATTATTTTTATTGGTAATACAACCTTTAGTTTTAATGGATATAAATGGTATAAAACATAACAAAATCATTCACGAAAAGGTCCAAATTGTCACACGAGGCAGCTAAAAGTGTTCGTATAAGAATTTTTTAGTCAGGAAAAATATCCTTTAATTTCACACATACAGTCGGATAGATAGATAGAAAGATAGATAGATAGATAGATAGATAGATAGATAGATAGATAGATAGATAGATAGATAGATACGTAGATAGATAGATACGTAGATAGATAGATACGTAGATAGATAGATACGTAGATAGATAGATACGTAGATAGATAGATAGATAGATACTTTATTCATCCCAATTTGGGAAATTATTGTGTTGCAACAGCGTACAGAAAAACAAGCAAATAGTACAGAATAAAAATAGAGAATAAACATCAGCTATATACAAATCTACAGTATGAAGAGTAGGGTAAATAATAATAATAGTAATAATAACAAACATCAGTAAACTAAATAAATAAAAACAGATTTGTACATTTAACAATAAAGGTAAAAATAAATAAATAAATTTAACTGAGCGGACTGAACCAATGAGAAATATAGGGCATATGGGTAAAATGATGATATAGCTTAGCTTTATTTGTGCTGGTGACACAGCAACACACCTTCCTGTTATAGCATTGTCTTGTTTTGGTGAACTGACCCTTTAACTCATAACAGCCGTGTCTCCTGCATGTTTCGTGTTTGAGGTCTTTTTCTCCATCTCTCGGCCTGATTTTGGACCGAACAGGACCACAGAACATTCCTCTTTCCCGTTTTGGTGCCCGATCAGAACAACTATATCTGCACACCTCCTCGTTCAAATCTTTCTTCCCTCTGCCTCTCCCTCTCTTGCATAAATGCCAGCTCCCCCACCTGAAAGCCTTTTGTGCTGATTTACGAGCAGGTTTGCACCATTCACATTATAAATCTCTCACCCCGGTGACTTTCCTCTGCTGGTATTCATCCACCATTTTTTATTTTTGTCTGTTTGTTACAGAGTGCTTTGGACCAGAGCCAAGGAAATGCACTCTGGGATTATCAAGAGGTTTAACAGGAATGAAGTGTGAATTACAATCGTGCAGCTTTACCCCTGCTGCAAACCTCTGACTGGCTCCAATTCTTTCTCAGACTTCTGCGATGACTTCCAGCTTCTGGTTAATTCTGCAGATGGACGTTGCCTTTCTGATTCGAATTCCTCTCGATTCAAATGTGAGCCAAAGTCTCATCAATCTCCACAGAGTGGAAACATGTTCCAGCAGTAATGACATTTAGTTTAAAAATGCATGCCATGAATTTAGAGGAGCCAAAATAACCCGCTAACACCTTGAAAATGTAGGTGTTAAATCACTGCATTCACTGACCACAGAAAGTTCGATTATTCTCTAAACTCGGTTAAATTTAGGTTCCCGGCTGCTACGTTTCGGTCTGTTTTATTTGTTATTCTGGATCTAATCAAACAAAGTACTTTTCATACATTTTTAGGTCCTTTTCTTTCTTCTCTTTGAAAATTATACTGCTACAGAACTTTGCTTACCCAGATTTTCCAAGGCACCCAGAATGCAACATGCCTGCAATTAGGAGGAGATCTAATCTTTTAAATACCAAATAAGGCTTTGTTTTGCATCGGTTAATCGCACACATAATTTCAATACTTATTATTAATATAAATGTAAAGTTTGGGCCCTTTAAGGGTTTAAAGTATCTTCTGTCAAACCTGAAAAATGACACATATTTGATGTGTTGTAGAAAAAAAAAAATATATATATATATAAATAAAATAAAATCCATAGCTCAGATTCCTGGAAGTAGCCGTTTGTAATGCTAAAACAGTTGTTTGTGTCAGCATTAAGCATTAGTTTCTCCCTCTAAAGAAATTAAAACTAAGGTAGATGTTTCCTCAGACACAGAGTTACATCCAGAGGTGGGTAGAGCAGCCAAAAATATGTACTCAAGAAAAAGTAACTGTTGAGTAACGTCTGATTTATTTGTTAACACAAGCATTCAATCAGACAGACAGAAATACTAAATAATCATCTTTAGGCCAATTAGAGTTCATCCAACTGATCAAATAAATTAAAATGAATTAATTAATTACAAAATAGCTTAAATTAAAATAATCCAGGTAAATTCAAGAACTTCAATAAAAAATAAAAGAGATTTAGGAAATGTTTAAAACATATGTAACCATGGGCGTCGCACCCGTGGGGGATGGGGGTGTTTCGACACCCCCACTTTTACAGCAAGATGATTTCACCTTTTTGAATTTTCAATGACCAAATAAAGTTTTAACAAATAATAAAATATGTTTTAAAGACTCTGTACCCTCTTGAGAATAATTCCATCCAGATTTGAGCAGTGTAACTATTGAAGTTTCCATACAGGATCTAGTTTAGTGTGATCAAAATGCAAAAAAAAATGCAGTAAAATGGCCCTGTTCTGCATTTTTACAAATCAGAAAAAGGTTTCAAAAATCCCAAACAAGGTTTTAATGAATCTATAGCCTCTTTAGAATAATTCCATCCAGATTTGAGCAGTGTAACTATTGTAGTTTCCATACAGGACCTAGTTTAGGGCGATCATAATGCAAAAAAATGCAGTGAAATGGCCCTTTATGACCATCCATTTCATTCGCGAATCGGATGCCAACTTCAGTGTCATGTCTTTGGGCTTGATGTGGTGCTTGTGTGCCCAACCCCCCCAGGAACACCCCCACATCTAAAGTCACTGCTCCGCCCCTGTATGTAACCCATATGTAACCTAAAAAACAAACATTCACCTATCCATGGGGGAAAAACGAGTTTAGGAAACTTAGCGCTACATGTTTCCTCAAGTTAGATGTTGAGTTTCTGCTGAAATGTGCGTTTGTTTTGGTTGCCACAGAAGACACATAATGTAGCTGCTGTTTCTCACTCTTTGTAAGGTAAACATGCTTTCAGTATGAGGCCTCGTCTGCGTCTTCATTTCCCACCGTTGGTTCTGACATTTTTCATCTGTTTCTTTGTTTGCTACGACTGCTAATGCTAAAGCTAACCCGTCCTGCCGCTGAGATCGAGTACGGTCACGTGACCAGACTGCACGGCTGCGTCTGATTGGTGGAACACAGTCAGGTGGTAGAGCCTTTGGCGGAAGTCACAGGCTGTGTTCGAAACCGCATACTTCTCCTACTACTCCTACTAACTTTTTGAGTTAGTATGCGAGTTTGAGTAAGCGAGAAGTTCCCAGATGCATACTAGATTCTCTGAAATGTTGGGTATGCATCATGAGGTTACTACTCATACTCAAACTACCCAAGATGCAACGTAACGTGACGTCGCCGATCGTCATTTCCTGTCAAAACGGCAGTTTCAAGCAAGCTACAACGAGGGTAGGTTCACTTCCTGTTTTCAAAACAAAAGCACCAATTGTATGGTAATGGCTTTCCCTATGATAAAAGGCAACAGGTATTTTATTTTGTGAAGATAACCGGAAGTGCGTTGCTCACTGCGGCTAGCTTTAGTAGCGCCGAATTCGTGGGAACAAAATTGTAAACAGCCGGTATTTTGTCAGGTTTTCAACACGTTGGGGATCTAAACGACTACTTTCTCACCTGAAAATGTTTCAAATGTTGCTAAAGTTTACAGAGTTTAGAGCTTAAGAGAAATCAGCTTCAGGCCGGCTGACTTACTCAAGTAAATGTAACTGGTTACTACCCACCTCTGACTACATCTACATGGTCGTCATGGAGCGTTTTGTGCAAATTACCGTTTGCAATGCAGAATAGATGAAAATTATTGTTGCTATTTTCACCTCCAGCATCTTTTTTTATACACTGATATGAATGAAAAGGTCAATACTAGTGTTGCACTGATACCATTTTTTGGCCCCGATACCGATACCTGGCTGTGCAGTATTGGCCGATACCGATACCATACCGATACCACTCTGTTTTAAAAAAAAATAATTATATATATATATATAATTTATAATTTTTATTTTTATTTTTTATTTTTTCAAACAGAGTGGTATCGGTATATATATATATATGAAGAGCTGCATACTACTTGGATGTAAAATGTAAAATCTTTATTAGTTTACAAGTTCATGAAACACATGGGGTGGGGGGCTCCGATCTAATGGAGAGAGAGAAGGATTGGGAACGCAGGCTTCCTTGGTCGCGACACACACGACAGGCTAACCCTTAACACAGCACACGGAATGAAAACCCACTACAAGTCAGGCTAGCTTCACTAGCTTAAAGACACGCTTTAAACACAGCACACGGAATGAAAACCCACCACAAGTCAGGCTAGCTTCACTAGCTTTAAGGCACGCTTTAAACAGCACACGGAATGAAAACCCACCACAAGTAAGGCTAGCTTCACTAGCTTTAAGGCACGCTTTAAACAGCACACAGAGTCAACACACCACAAAACACGCGGCTAACCTGCAGCATATGGCGCCCGTTTAACCACAGACCCGTCACTCCTACCCACGCAACCTGACCAATCAATACCACATAACAATAGGCCGACCTATACATAAACACTAAAACACGAAGTTAAAAGGAGAAGAATACTTAACTCGCCCACTTGGCGAGACCCTCCCCCGGGGTCTGAGCTTGTGCCGCCGTCACACTCCCCGGGGTAACGGCTTTGCTGGACGGCGAAGACGGTAACTGGCTGTCGGCTGGTAGTGCGCTGTCAGGACCGCACAGGGAGCGATGGCGGCCCAGCACTCTCTATCGTGGACCCTGTTTTGACTACAGGAAGCACCCAGCCTCCCCTCCTCACACTCGCGCTGCAAACTCCCCCTGGCTAGCTGTCTTCGTCGCCGGCAGCTCTAGATGACTGCAAACGACACCCTCCCCAGCTGACAGAGTGCCTGTCGCCAGACGTCTTGCTCCCCATACATAGAAAAAGCTGCCCCGGCATTGGTTAAGAGCGGCTATTGGCCCGCTCTCATTGGTCTGGAGCAGGCCAATAGCGATAGCTGCACAGTGATCACAACACAGTGTAGCGAGTGTCGGGAGACGTTCAAGTGTCATACAAGTATCGGAAATGGTGTCGCTGCCCTATTTGTTGGTACTCGCCGATACCGATCCCGCCATTTTAGTGCCGATCAGGGCCCCGCCCGATACTGGTATCGGTATCGGTGCAACACTAGTCAATACATATAAATCAAATCAAATAAAATTTATTTGTACAGCACATTTCATGTACAGAACAATTCAAAGTGCTTTACATAAAATAAAAGCATTGCAGCAGGGAGTGGAAGAAGCATTAAAAATACATAAAACAATATAAAGAGAAAAAATAAAATAATTGAAATGAATTTAAATGATTTTAAATTAAAATTAAATGAATTAAAATTAAAATAAATTAAATTAATTTAATTTTAAATAATTCGTCATCTATACATTTCCTAAATTTGACTGTATTCACATTAAACTCCATGTAAATATAATTATTTTTCTTCTCAGGACTGTTTAGATGCAGGAAATCAACAACCAGAAAGTGTTAATGGTCTTTTCTCTGGGTGTAAGAGGAGGAATAGTTACCTGGACGCCGGTTTTAAGGGGGCTGCGAGGGCTGGAGGTGACAAAGGAACCCGAGCGGCAGGAGGTGGCCTCCTCTCCCTCTCCATCTGGACAGCTTTATTTCCATGATCCCCACAATCTGTGTTGAGACTTGGCTTTAATCACTCAGCGAGGGGCTGTCTCCAAAGGTCAGCTCTATTGATTAAGTGTGGAAAGGGAGAGTTGTCATCTCTCATGCCAGGAGTGGTGATATCTCTGTAAGTCTCTGCAGGAGACCGGACTGGAGATGTATACTCTGTCCGCTCTTAAATCATGCCGGATAACCACTTACAGAATAAATCAGTCTGGCTTTAAGGAGGTGATTCACGACTTCTTCATCGTCCGCTGACACGGAGCTCATTGTGAGAATCCTCAGAGAACCCCCGACAGTCGGCCACTTCTGTTTCCTCCACAGGTTTCTGCTTTATGTGCACCATCGCGCATTCTTGGCTTCCGTCGGTACGATTCAGGATTTTACACGAATCCAATGACTGATGACTGCTGTGAGAATATAAAGATGGAATACACCAGCATCAGCACACGGGCTCTTCTGTCTTCTTCAGAGGTGGGACCAAGTCACACATGTGCAAGTCTCAAGTCTTTGCTTTCAAGTCTCAAGTAAGTCCCAAGTCTTAGCTTTCAAGTCTCAAGTAAGTCCCAAGTCTTAGCTTTCAAGTCTCAAGTAGGTCTCAAGTCTTAGCTTTCAAGTCTGAAGTTAGTCTCAAGTCTTAGCTTTCAAGTCTCAAGTAAGTCCCAAATCTTAGCTTTCAAGTCCCAAGTAAGTCCCAAGTCTTAGCTTTCAAGTCCCAAGTAAGTCCCAAGTCTTAGCTTTCAAGTCTCAAGTAAGTCCCAAGTCTTAGCTTTCAAGTCCCAAGTAAGTCCCAAGTCTTAGCTTTCAAGTCTCAAGTTAGTCTCAAGTCTTAGCTTTCAAGTCTGAAGTAAGTCTCAAGTCTTAGCTTTCAAGTCTGAAGTAAGTCTCAAGTCTTAGCTTTCAAGTCTCAAGTAAGTCCCAAGTCTTAGTTATCAAGTCTGAAGTAAGTCTCAAGTCTTAGCTTTCAAGTCTCAAGTAAGTCTCAAGTCTTAGCTTTCAAGTCTCAAGTAAGTCTCAAGTAATTTTTTCTTGGTCGAGTCAAAGTCAAGTCACCTTATTATTGCAGTTTTACCTGCAGAATCTGATATTAATAAAGTGAAAACACAAAGATATAAGTAACTGTCAGTAAACATCATTGGCCAATGTGTCCAACCTGTCCACCCCGTATCATATCAAGCTAACGTTAGCTAACTACCGGCTAGGCTCACCACAGGTCACCACAGAGCTTCAATCTATACACCTAGAAACTACCAACCAGGCCAGAAATCTGGGTGTAGTGATGGACTCAGACCTAAACTTGGAAAAACACATTAAGGCAGTAACAAAGTCAGCCTACTATCACCTTCAGAATATATCAAGATTAAAGGATCTGATGTGTCAGCAGGACCTGGAAAAACTAGTCCATGCATTCATCTTCATCTTTTTATTTCTACTGTTTTAATGTCTCTGTAAAGCACTTTGAATAAAAACCTGCCTTGCCTTCTTTTCTGTCCAGAATTTCCCTCAAACAGGCTGAAAACTGTTGACTTTTCCGTTAGATTGTGGAGCTGCTTCACTGTGTGCCAGAGAGTTCAGTAAAAAAGTTGTGAACAGGGAAACCAACTGTTGGTTTAACAAGCTTCCTGCACTGTGTCCCATTCAAATATTTTCTGAAGTGAACTGAATAAAAACATCTTTTATGAGCAGGACATCTTTGTCCCGTTTGCATTCAACACCAGGCGACTGCGGCGACCCTTTCTTTGCGTTTGCATGTTTTTGTCCAATCTTTTCTCTTTGTAAACCTCAGACATTCAGGGGAACTTTTAGCCCGATGACTGTTCGACTCACCAGAGCAAGAAGAAGGTTCACTCACTGGAAAAAATGCTCCTCCAAAAATAAGTAAAAAAACAACAAATAAAAGACGTTTTTGCTTGAAATAAGAAAAAAAATCTGCCAATGGAACTAGTGAAAATCGGCCTGTCCACATTTCTTGAAATAAGATGTGATATTTAGGACTTTTGAGATAAAAGTGATCTTGAAATTAGCTTAAAAACCTCTTCAAATGAAAAAAAAAAGCTTGTTTCATATGAAATATGACTCAAAACAATTTATTTTCAAGACTTTTTCATTTAACAAGATATTCCAGATGTATTGTCTTCAAACAAGTCCCTATATCTGGCTGAAATAGAACTTGTTAGGCAGTTGTGTCTCATATTAAGTGTAATGAGATATTTTGACTAGAAATGAGACAAATATACTTGGTAAGACTTTGATTTTTTTTCCAGTATATGGTATATATTTATTTATAGGGATAGTTTTATATATATATATATATATGTGTTCATATTTACATTCATATTTACAAGGATATGTGTGTAGCATATATTTATTTTTGTGATTATATATTTATTTAGATATTTAGGAAGTGTATATATGGCATATATTTATATAAGTAGGATATTTACAAACTGAAGAGTAGTTAAAAAGGGGAAACTTTAAAAAGTATTGTACTTCTTCCCATTCCTTTTTCGAACAATGTGTTTTGTTATGTATTAGCACTTTATGTGATTGAATTTTTTTTAAATTTCTCTTTCTTTCTTTTGTATGTACAAATAGTTACATACATTTTCTTTTTTACACATGTTCGAAAATAAAAATCTAAAAAAAGCCCATAAAAAATGGTTTGGGTCCCCCTGAAGCTCCGGTTCCTCTGGTGTTTTTTCCTTTTCTTTCCTCCCCACCTGCGCTCATTCCTTCCTCTGCTGTAGGTCTTTGCTGGAGATGAATGAGAAATCGATAGAGTCTGCGCTGACATCCCCCAGCAGCTCTGAGACGCAGACACAAGATGGATGACAGCGCTGCTTTCTTTGAGCAAACACTGACTCACAGGAGGGGTCGCGGGCCGTCTGCGACCGTGACCCCTCCGCAGAGGTCAGAGGTCAAGTGAAGGCTGCTCTCTGGGGGGTTGCACGGCGGCCGTAACCTTTGACCTGCCGCCTGGAGGGTCAGCGGTGTCGGAATGTGGAGCGGCGAGGAGGGAGGAGACAGGTGGAGCGGCCTGAGTCTCACCTGTGAGCCGGAGCCGTGAGGCCCCTGTGGCTCCTCACTGTAAAAGATGTCCCTCCAAAAATAAGTAAAAAACATCACATCTTATTTCAAGAAATCTCCACCAGCCGATTTTCACTAGTTCCTTTGGCAGATTTTTTTGCTTATTTCAAGCAAAAACGTCTTTTATTTGTTATTTTTCTTACTTATTTTTGGAGGGGCATTTTTTCCAGTGTATATACCATATACTAATTAAATTACAATATAACAATTAACCCTATTATATTCATATATTTATCCCTCATCGTCCTTCCTCTTCCATGTACTTGTTTTTAAAATATTTTTTGCACCTTTTTTTAAACAGAATCATATTTGCACTTTGTTTTATTTCTGTCTCCAGACTCCAGTCTCCCCTTAGATTATATCACTAAACATTCCTTGTATGTTTTTTGGCAATAGATTATTTCTCGCATTGCACATTAATTGTGCCGTTATGAATTTTCTTAAAACACTCAGGTGGAAGTTCCTGCTTCGGTCGCCACAAACGTTTTTTAATGATGAAAACAGCGGCGGTTACACGATAAAAGCTGGAGAAAACAAGCAGAACGAGCAGAAGAAAGAGGGAAGAAAAGGAAGGAAACAGGAGGAGGATCTTTTAGGGCATTAAAGGGAAAGAAGAAAGAACTAATGAAGGAGGAAAATGAACAATAAAAGGATGCAAAAAGAAGTTAAAGATGACAGAAAAAGGTGTTAAATAATAACAAATTAAACACAGTTCAAGGAAAACAAAAGGAGGGAAATAAGGAAAGTATATATAAAAGGAAGCCAAAGAGAAAACGAGAAGAAAGAAACAAAAACAAAGGAAAGGAGGAGTGGAAACAGAAATACAGAACTACATACTGCATACTACATACTGCATACTACATACTGCATACTGCATACTGCATACTACATACTGCATACTACATACTGCATACTACATACTGCATACTGCATACTGCATACTACATACTACATACTGCATACTACATACTGCATACTACATACTGCATACTACATACTGCATACTACATACTGCATACTACATACTACATACTGCATACTACATACTGCATACTGCATACTGCATACTACATACTACATACTGCATACTACATACTGCATACTACATACTGCATACTACATACTGCATACTGCATACTACATACTGCATACTACATACTGCATACTGCATACTGCATACTACATACTGCATACTACATACTGCATACTACATACTGCATACTACATACTACATACTGCATACTACATACTGCATACTGCATACTGAATACTGCATACTACATACTGCATACTACATACTGCATACTACATACTGTATACTACATACTTCCATACTACATACTTCCATACTGCATACTCCATACTACATACTTCCATACTACATACTGCATACTACATACTGCATACTGCATACTACATACTACATACTGATCGATCAGACAGTATGCAGACCGTTTACCCACAATGCATTTCACTCCTGTCCGAGCCCAAATCAGCCGGCCTGAAGCTGATTTCTCTTAAGCTCTAAACTCTGTAAACTTTAGCAACATTTGAAACATTTTCAGGCGAGAAAGTAGTCGTTTAGATCCCCAACGTGTTGAAAACCTGACAAAATACCGGCTGTTTACAATTTTGTTCCCACGAATTCGGCGCTACTAAAGCTAGCCGCAGTGAGCTAACGCACTTCCTGTTATTTTCACAAAATAAAATACCCGTTGCCTTTTATCATAGGGAAAGCCATTACCATACAATTGGTGCTTTTGTTTTGAAAACAGGAAGTGAACCTACCCTCGTTGTAGCTAGCTTGAAACTGCCGTTTTGACAGGAAATGACGATCGGCGACGTCACGTTACGTTGCATCTTGGGTAGTTTGAGTATGAGTAGTAACCTCATGATGCATACCCAACATTTCAGAGAATCTAGTATGCATCCGGGAACTTCTGCTTACTCAAACTCACATACTAACTCAGAAAGTTAGTAGGAGTAGTAGGAGAAGTATGCGGTTTGGAACACAGCCTCTGTCTCTTGGGTCCTGATTGGTTCCCATGACGCAGGCCTTTAAAACCTTTCTCCGACTCGCCGGACGGTTCGGAGGCAGAGAAGGAAACTGTTTTCCCATCAAACTCTCAGACTGTGAGAAACTGCAGGTGCTTTATCGTCCCGGGGATCAAAGGTGCTGCACGTCTGTGAAATCTTTAGAATTCTTTCTGCATAAAAATGAACCGTAACATCAGTTCTTCTCAAGGGCCCAAAAAGGTAGATCAAGAGAATCAGATGAAATCAATGAGATGAGACGTCGTCCTTGGTCATTTCATAACGGAGGAAAACATTCTTTCTCTTGCATAAGTCTGTAAATATCAAGGATAAGTGGCTTCAGAGTCGGGTGTTTTATAAAGAATGCTGCTGCAGAGTCAAGTGTCCGGATTTCTGAGCCTTTATTTCATCACCAGTTTCCTTCTCTTTTCCTGTTTCTTTCTGCTTTGTGCTGGTTTTTTAGCTGAAATCCCACCCTCTACAGAATCTGACCCCCCTTTCTGGTCCAGTTATTGAACTAAACCCACCAAAAAAACTCCCCCAAACAGTAAACTGTGTGCTCATTTTGCCAGGTTACCTGCAGAGGCTTTCACTGATGACGAATATTTGTAAAACTTATTTTTCTTCATCACTTTATTTTAGGGCTGGGCGAGTTAACTCGTTATTATCGCATTAACTTGTTAATTATTTGACGCAAATAAATATTTTATCGAGCATTAACGCAGGTTTTATTATTCATTTTATTTTGTAAAAGTCTGTTGCTCACAGGCTTTTATTTTGTAAAAGTCTGTTGCTCACAGGCTTTTATTTTGTAAAAGTCTGCTGCTCACAGGCTTTTATTTTGTAAAAGTCTGTTGCTCACAGGCTTTTATTTTGTAAAAGTCTGTTGCTCACAGGCTTTTATTTTGTAAAAGTCTGTTGCTCACAGGCTTTTATTTTGTAAAAGTCTGCTGCTCACAGGCTTTTATTTTGTAAAAGTCTGCTGCTGTCTGCTGTGGAACAGGAAGAGAAAGTAATCGGCGGATCCACCAAACATGGAGAAGGGTACGGAACTTTTACTCGGCCATTTTCATTTTAAAGTTCTTCCAGACGGCGGAGTCGACAGAACCAAAGTCATCTGTAAACACTGCCAAGTTGAATTGTCTTCTCAGCGTAGTAGTTCCAGTCTAAAATATCACTTAAAGGCAAAACACACAACTGATAGCAGCAAGTCATTCAAGGAAACAGACAGTGGAGCGAGGCTTCTACATAAAAACTACAGAAAGATGCTGATGTTAAAAGTGTGTTTGCACAACAAATGTTATGGCACTTTCATTCATATGGCAGCACATTTAAAATAAAGCTAAATGCTAAAAGCTATACACTACTTTTGGATTCATTTTGGGATTCTGCGTACAAATGCGATTAATCGTGATTAATCAGGGAAATCATGTGATTAATTAGATTAAACATTTTAATCATTGCTCAGCCCTACAAGTTCTATTTCAGCCAGATATAGGGACTCGTTTGAAGACAATACATCTGGAATATCTTGTTAAATGAAAAAGTCTTGAAAACAAATTGTTTTGAGTCACATTTCATATGAAACAAGCTTTTTTTTCATATGAAGAGGTTTTTAAGCTAATTTCAAGATCACTTTTAACTCAAAAGTCCTAAATATCACATTTTATTTCAAGAAAAATCTTGACAAGCCGATTTTCACTAGTTCCATTGGCAGATTTTTTTGCTTATTTCAAGCAAAAACGTCTTTTATTTGTTGTTTTTTTACTTATTTTTGGAGGGGCATTTTTTCCAGTGTAATAAAAATAGTTTTTTTTTCTTCTTCATCACTTTATTTAACTTCAGAGCTCCTGCACACATGCTGTCACCTTCTTTATGGAAAATATAAACACAAAGTCTGTTTCTCTGTTTCTGTTTATCCTTCTTGGCTGAAACACACACAGTTTAGGAATTTATTAAAGCAGTAAAACATTAACTTTACAAGAGAACACGAGGATTCGGAACGCTTTCAGAATTTTGTCCGAATGTGTTTTGTCTTTTTCCTGCAGGAAGTGGCACAGTGCATGTGTGTGCAGGTGCACGAGGCACAGTGCACGTGAGCCGGAGTCCCCGGCCACGCTGCCGCTGCAGCAGCAGGCGGGGGGGGGCAGCAGGCGTGGGGGCATTTATCAGCCCTCTAAGTGGCTGTAGGAAAAGCAATGCTCGCTGGGAGTCGAGCTGACAGCAGTTTTCCTCGGATCGATCCGCAGCACTGCTCCAGTTTATGACAAAAGAGTTCACGACACAGCAGTCACAAAGTCAATACCGTGATAAATACTCCCCCTCCACTCGCCGCTGTCCGCCACTTTACCAGGCATTTGGCCTGACAGTTATTACTCCCGTGGTAAATCCACTGACCAGAGGGGAAGAAAGGGGAAGAAAAGGCCCTCCGCTCTGGATTTATGGACCCAGGTGGACCAGGTTTACTTAATTTAAAGAAAATATATAACCTTTGATAGCTGTTTGGGCTGCAGTTCCGCTCCTGGGAAGATAAAAGAAAAGCCGGTTATCTGTTCCCATCACGCCCAGGCATCCGTTGGACTGGCTAAAACCAGAAACTGTGCAGCGGGTTCCCAGCCAAACGTGGATTATTATTAATGCACTGGAAAAAATCAAAGTCTTACCAAGTATATTTGTCTCATTTCTAGTCCAAATATCTCATTACACTTAATATGAGACACAACTGCCTAACAAGCACTATTTCAGCCAGATATAGGGACTTGTTTGAAGACAATACATCTGGAATATCTTGTTAAATGAAAAAGTCTTGAAAACAAATTGTTTTGAGTCACATATCATATGAAACAAGCTTTTTTTTTTTTTACATTTGAAGAGGTTTTTAAGCTAATTTCAAGATCACTTTTATCTCAAAAGTCCTAAATATCACATTTTATTTCAAGAAATAGAAAGAAACGGTGATACACACCGCTGTGTTGCTATCACTGAGCTGAAAGGACTCGTCCTCTTCATCCATTAATGAACACATACGTCTCTTTAATTATGTGGAAACCTTAAAGCAGACGCATTCTGCCCGTTTTTACCAAGTTTGACATCTTTCTGAGGTCCTCCAAAAATATCTAAACGTTAGTTTCTGTCCCTACTTCCACTCACCACCATGATCCTTTTATATTATCAGAATAATCTGCTGGTGAATCCGAGTTTACACTGGAAAAAATCAAAGTCTTACCAAGTATATTTGTCTCATTTACAGTCAAAATATCTCATTACACTTAATATGAGACACAACTGCCTAACAAGTTCTATTTCAGCCAGATATAGGGACTTGTTTGAAGACAATACATCTGGAATATCTTGTTAAATGAAAAAGTCTTGAAAACAAATTGTTTTGAGTCACATATCATATGAAACAAGCTTTTTTTTTACATTTGAAGAGGTTTTTAAGCTAATTTCAAGATCACTTTTATCTCAAAAGTCCTAAATATCACATTTTATTTCAAGAAATCTTGACAAGCCGATTTTCACTAGTTCCATTGGCAGATTTTTTTGCTTATTTCAAGCAAAAACGTCTTTTATTTGTTGTTTTTCTTACTTATTTTTGGAGGGGCATTTTTTCCAGTGTGTACCCTAAATAGAAACGTCACGCACCCCCTTCCTCCTCCTGAAAAAACGATTAGCACATTAAAACCTGGGATTAAATGGAGTGTTGTCACACGCGCTTGTTTGTTGTTGACTTGACCGACTAAGACCCCCAAACTTCCATCAGTGGGGAAGGATCCCCGTAGTTCCCTTTTTACCCCAAAAAAAGGAATATTAGGAGACATTTTGTAATTTGCCGGAGATCCTTGCCTCAGCACTAATCCAACACGATAAATCCCTTTGAGTTAAAAGTAGCCTCATCCTCGTGTGTGGCTGGATCACAGTAATCAACACGCGATTATGCAGATGAAAATTACACCAGTACGTATGAATATTTTCAATTATTCTGCTCCAAATAATGCAAGTCTGGGGTAAGATTAATATTTTTTTTCAATAATGACTTACAAACAAGACGTTTATTGCATGTTGAGTGGCAAGTGATCGTCTCCCGGCATGACGCCTAATCCTGTTAGAGACTGAGGAGACATAAAAAGATCTCATTAAGATTTAACCTGTTGTGGGATCACCAATAAACTGTTGGCATGGAGACCCCGATGCTTTGCATCCCATCAGGCTGTGGCCCACATCACAGGCTCAGCTCCCCTCAATGTGACCCGAAACCCAAACAAGCTTCTTCTTCTGAGTACCAGAGATGGGACCAAGTCACACGTGTGCAAGTCCCGAGTCTTTGCTTTCAAGTCCCAAGTCTTAGCTTTTAAGTCCCAAGTCTTAGCTTTCAAGTCTTAGCTTTCAAGTCTCAAGTAAGTCTCAAGTCTTAGCTTTCAAGTCTCAAGTCTAAGCTTTCAAGTCTCAACTAAGTCCCAAGTCTTAGCTTTCAAGTCTCAAGTCTTAGCTTTCAAGTCTCAAGTAAGTCCCAAGTCTTAGCTTTCAAGTCTCAAGCAAGTCTCTAGTCTTAGCTTTCAAGTCCCAAGTAAGTCCCAAGTCTTAGCTTTCAAGTCTCAAGTAAGTCTCAAGTCTTAGCTTTCAAGTCTCAACTAAGTCCCAAGTCTTAGCTTTCAAGTCTCAAGTAAGTCCCAAGTCTTAGCTTTCAAGTCTCAAGTAAGTCCCAAGTCTTAGCTTTCAAGTCTCAACTAAGTCCCAAGTCTTAGCTTTCAAGTCTCAAGTAAGTCTCAAGTCTTAGCTTTCAAGTCTCAACTAAGTCCCAAGTCTTAGCTTTCAAGTCTCAAGTAAGTCCCAAGTCTTAGCTTTCAAGTCTCAAGTAAGTCCCAAGTCTTAGCTTTCAAGTCTCAAGTAAGTCCCAAGTCTTAGCTTTCAAGTCTCAAGTAAGTCCCAAGTCTTAGCTTTCAAGTCTCAAGTAAGTCTCAAGTCTTAGCTTTCAAGTCTCAACTAAGTCCCAAGTCTTAGCTTTCAAGTCTCAAGTAAGTCTCAAGTCTTAGCTTTCAAGTCTCAAGTAAGTCCCAAGTCTTAGCTTTCAAGTCTCAAGTAAGTCCCAAGTCTTAGCTTTTAAGTCCCAAGTCATAGCTTTCAAGTCTTAGCTTTCAAGTCTCAAGTAAGTCTCAAGTCTTAGCTTTCAAGTCTCAAGTCTAAGCTTTCAAGTCTCAACTAAGTCCCAAGTCTTAGCTTTCAAGTCTCAAGTAAGTCTCAAGTCTTAGCTTTCAAGTCTCAAGTAAGTCCCAAGTCTTAGCTTTCAAGTCTCAACTAAGTCCCAAGTCTTAGCTTTCAAGTCTCAAGTAAGTCTCAAGTCTTAGCTTTCAAGTCCCAAGTAAGTCCCAAGTCTTAGCTTTCAAGTCTCAACTAAGTCCCAAGTCTTAGCTTTCAAGTCTCAAGTAAGTCTCAAGTCTTAGCTTTCAAGTCTCAAGTAAGTCCCAAGTCTTAGCTTTCAAGTCTCAAGTAAGTCCCAAGTCTTAGCTTTCAAGTCTCACGTAAGTCTCAAGTCTTAGATTTCAAGTCTCAAGTAAGTCCCAAGTCTTAGCTTTCAAGTCTCAAGTAAGTCCCAAGTCTTAGCTTTCAAGTCTCAAGTAAGTCTCAAGTCTTAGCTTTCAAGTCCCAAGTAATTTTTTCTTGGGCAAGTCAAAGTCACCTTATTATCGCAATTTTACCTGCAGAATCTGATCTTAATAAAGTGAAAACACAAAGATATAAGTAACTGTCAGTAAACATCATTGGCCAATGTGTTCAACCTGTCCACCCTGTATCATATCAAGCTAACGTTAGCTAACTACCGGCTAGGCTAACAGGATAATATTAGCTAATATGACGAGCACTTACTGGTCAAAATGGATCTTCAAATGACGAACAAAGTTGGAAGTTGTCGTCTGGCTGTCTGAGATGTTGATGCCGCATGTCTTGCACTGAGCTGTTCGTCTTTTGTCGTCAAAATGGTGATTATGAAAGCCGAAAACAACGACTCTCGGTCCCGCTGACATGTTGATGCATATCTGATATGAGTTTATTCTCTCCAATAAACACTAAGGTATGCAGAGAGGGCATGGCTGACTGACAGGGTAGGGATCCAATCAGGACGCCATTCTCAGCCTGCGCTGAGATATTATTTTTTTAATAAATTTATTAATTTTATATTCAAACTGAAAACATGAACTGAATAACACTCAAGTCATTCAAGTCATCGTGTCTCAAGTCAAGTCAAGTGCCGAGTCTTTAACTTCCAAGTCCGAGTCGAGTCTCAAGTCTTTTATTTTTTGTCAAGTCAAGTCACAAGTCATCAAAACAGCGACTCGAGTCCCCATCTCTGCTAAGTACCCATTTGGAAGTTGAGATTTTAAGTCAGGTGTGTGTTCTTGATTCTCAAAGATCTTTAACCCAAGATGGATCAGAATCTAGCAGAACTTCACTCTCGTCGATCTGGATCAGCATTTGGTGACGGGATCCAGACTGTTTTTATTATCAGATCTGCAAATGCTAATACTTAAATATGCTAAATGTGAGAGTCCAAAGTATTCCCTGCAGAGCAAACGTTATCAGGTCAGCTTTCAATTTGCAGTAATTGTTATACGATCAATACAAATCCCAGATCGGTTTAGGCCCAGAATGCATCTGTGATATGTTCAGAGAATATAAAGCCAGCAGAGCTCTTAGATCCAAGGACTCAGGTCAGCTGGTCCAGTCCAGAGTCCAGACTAAACATGGAGAAGCAGCATTTAGCTGTTATGCTGCAAACAAGTGGAACAAACTGCCAGTGGAGATTAAACTTTCACCAAATGGAGACATTTTTAAATCCAGGTTAAAAACATGTTTTAATACAATACATCTTGAATATCTTGTTAAGTTAAAAAGTCTTGAAAACATCTTGTTTTGAGTCATATTTCATATGAAACAAGCTTTCTTTTTTCATTTAAAGAGGTTTTTAAGCTAATTTCAAGATCACTTTTAACTCAAAAGTCCTAAATATCACATCTTATTTCTAGAAATCTTGACAAGCCGATTTTCACTAGTTCCATTGGCAGATTTTTTTGCTTATTTCAAGCAAAAACGTCTTTTATTTGGTGGGTTTTTTTAACTTATTTTTGGAGGGGCATTTTTTCCAGTGCAGTCCAGAGGAGGAAAGTTCAACGGTGTGAAAATACAGAAAGTGTAGTTGGAAATAAAACCCCGACCAGCAAAGAAAGCCCGATGACCCCGTGGCTCTGCTATCAGCATCAGATGGAGCCGATATGTGTGTTTTTTATTTGTTTTTTGGAAGATGAAAACCTTTACTCCACTGCCACTTCTTCCAAAGTTTGGTCCATTCCTGATGAGGACTGAATATCTGTGTTTTACGCTCTAATTTCCCTGCATTCCACAGCAGGTTGGATGGCCTTCCCAGCGAGGCAGAACACTATGGGCGGGGTTTCAGGGCAATACTCCAGCGCCTGCAGCCCCACCACAGAAGAGGCAAAGAGGTTTTTGGCTCTGAGCTTTAAGTCCCGAGCGACAGGCACACGCTGGCTGGATGATCAGCTTAATGTCAGGTGAACGGACAGACATCAGCTGCTTGTGGAAGATAATACATGTTCCAGTGTAATCTGCATTTTGAGCAAAAGTTATTTAAAGCTATACTTTTTAAGGACCTAAAAAAGATTCCTCCAGCAGTGTGGTCTTAAATACACTGGAAAAAATGCCCCTCCAAAAATACGTAAGAAAAACAACAAATAAAAGACGTTTTTGCTTGAAATAAGCAAAAAAAATCTGCCAATGGAACTAGTGAAAATCGGCTTGTCAAAATTTCTTGAAATAAGATGTGATATTTGGGACTTTTGAGTTAAAAGTGATCTTGAAATTAGCTTAAAAACCTCTTGAAAAGAAAAAAAAGCTTGTTTCATATGAAATCCGACTCAAAACAATTTGTTTTCAAGACTTTTTCATTTAACAAGATATTCCAGATGTATTGTCTTCAAACAAGTCCCTATATCTGGCTGAAATAGTACTTGTTAGGCAGTTGTGTCTCATATTAAGTGAAATGAGATATTTTGACTAGAAATGAGACAAATATACTTGGTAAGACTTTGATTTTTTCCAGTGTACCAGCTGGATTAGGGAAATGAGTCTGCTGAGGAGCAGTTGTGTGCAGGAAAACACGGAGAACTGAAAAACTTTGGCACCGCGGCACCTTCCCACAGGGTTGTGCTGGGTCCTGCGTGTTTCTAGTTCAGCTTCAACAACCACATCTGGGCCAAACATGTGGGAAACTCTTGGAAGTGCAACCTCCAGACCAGGGGTTGGTGGTAAAATATCTCCCGAGTCCTTTGTGACCTGCTTTCTGCGGTGGTCACACAGAGAAACCTCTAAAAATGTGCCTCGTCTCCGGGGAAAGTTCCTGCGGTTTAAACGCAGCTCCAGACTACGAGCGTTTGTTTCCTCGCTGACCCTGCATGACTGCTGTGAACACTTACAATCCCACATGTGCTCCCGTTTATCAGAGCGTGATATCCAGGTACAGATCACAGTTTAACACCAGGTGTGTATGTGGCTTAACCTCCATCCACTTATCTCCAACATCAAAAGCGTCTCTCCAGCCAAAATAAGCGTTTTACTGGGAACACCTCCTGCCGACTGGGCTCTCACATCCCCGCTGCCATCACACACACTCAGACAGAAACACTGTTTAGACTCTCTCGATATCCTGCAAATATTTGCTCTGCTGCACCCCCCCGGTTTCAAACACGGCCAGTGTCACGTGTGGCCGAGTAACTTTAGGGGAAAGGCCTTGTGTTTATTTCTTTAAGAGCAGAACCACAGCAGCACCTGAGCAGCTTGACCTGCCCTCTGCTCATTTGCATAAAAGCAGAAGAAAAAAAACTATGGCTGGGCAACGATTAAAATGTTTAATCTAATTAATCACATGATTTCCCTGATTAATCACGATTAATCGCATTTGTACGCAGAATCCCACAATGAATCCAAAAGTACCGTATAGCCTTTAGCATTTAGTTTTATTGTAAATGTGCTGCCATATGAATGAAAGTGCCATAACATTTGTTGTGCAAACACACTTTTAACATCAGCATCTTTCTGTAGTTTTTATGTAAAGCCTCGCTCCACTGTCTGTTTCCTTGAATGACTTGCTGCTATCAGTTGTGTGTTTTGCCTTTAAGTGATATTTTAGACTGGAACTACTACGCTGAGAAGACAATTCAACTTGGCAGTGTTTACAGATGACTTTGGTTCTGTCGACTCCGCCGTCTGGAAGAACTTTAAAATGAAAATGGCCGAGTAAAAGTTCCGTACCCTTCTCCATGTTTGGTGGATCCGCCGATTACTTTCTTTTCCTGTTCCACAGCAGACAGCAACAGACTTTTACAAAATAAAAGCCTGTGAGCAACAGACTTTTACAATAATAAAATAAATAATAAAACAGGTGGTCCGTGGCGTAGTGGGCTGAGCAGGCGCCCCATGTACAGAGGCTATAGTCCTCGCTGGAGCTTATTTCTAATTTTATTCTTATATGTTATTGTTGAGTTTTGTACTTTGAGAGTGAAGTTTAACCAGAGTCAAATTCCTTGTTTGTGTACTCAAACCTGGCCAATAAAGCTGATTCTGATTCTGATTCTGTCCCTGGTCCCACATCAGACGGCCCTGTGCTGCATGTGGTTCCCCCTTTCTCTGCCCCCTGCTTCCTGTCTCTCTGAACTTTCCATTAAAGGCACAAAAGCCCCCCAAAATTTATTTTTTTTAAATTTTCCCCAAAAATATCAAATAAAACATGCGTTAATGCACATTAAAATATTTATCGGCGTTAAATAATTAATGCGTTAACGTGACAATAACGAGTTAACTCTCCCAGCCCTAAAAATCACATGAAACTTCGGCAGGAGGAGGAATGAAGGACCTCCTGCAGGTTTCACCAGAGCAGTGTTACATCTTTTATGGGTCTGACCGGGTCCATGTGAGGTAAATGTCATCATCAAAGGCCGTGCACGAGAACAAACATGTACTCCAGGTGATGGACAATAAGAACTAATGGTTCCTTTACACCGAACCAACACCAAGAACAAGCTGCAAGGGGAGATGCCCCCGCAGTGTCCCCTCAGGTCATCTTTCATCATCAACGCGCCGCAGAGATGACCTCCGTCTTCCAACGCCAAAGTACGGCGTTGGAAATAACTGCCACGCAGAAAGGAGCGGGAGTTTGTAAAATATTCAGTGTTCCATAAGTTTATAAAAGCCTTTTATTATCCAACACTATTTAAGTTATGTTCTGTTTTAATTCCTTCAGATTTATTACTTCAGAGTTTAAACAAATAAAATACGTTTTTGCTTGAAATAAGCAAAAAAATCTGCCAATGGAACTAGTCAAAATCGGCTTGTCAAGATTTCTTGAAATAAAATGTGATATTTAGGACTTTTGAGATAAAAGTGATCTTGAAATTAACTTAAAAACCTCTTCAAATGAAAAAAAAAGCTTGACTCAAAACAATTTGTTTTCAAGACTTTTTCATTTAACAAGATATTCCAGATGTATTGTATTAAAACAAGTCCCTATATCTGGCTGAAATAGAACTTGTTAGGCAGTTGTGTCTCTAATCAAGTGTAATGAGATACTCAATGAGAAAAATATACTTGGTAAGATTTAGATTTTTTCCAGTGTACTGTTCATAAATGCTGAATTCCGAACCCTCATGAAGCATCACTGCGATTTCATTGGTTGGATTAAAACAAGACTTCAAAGTTTCCGCTCTACCGATGTTGTTCGCGCTTTCGGTCTTCACCATCATCCTTTATGGATCCTTTAAGAGGTTGAAGTAGCATCCCAGAAACATCAGAAAGAGGTTGAAGTAGCATCCCAGAAACATCAGGAAGAGGTTGAAGTAGCATCCCAGAAACATCGGAAAGAGGTTGAAGTAGCATCCCAGAAACATCAGAAAGAGGTTGAAGTAGCATCCCAGAAACATCAGGAAGAGGTTGAAGTAGCATCCCAGAAACATCGGAAAGAGGTTGAAGTAGCATCCCAGAAACATCGGAAAGAGGTTGAAGTAGCATCCCAGAAACATCAGAAAGAGGTTGAAGTAGCATCCCAGAAACATCAGGAAGAGGTTGAAGTAGCATCCCAGAAACATCGGAAAGAGGTTGAAGTAGCATCCCAGAAACATCAGAAAGAGGTTGAAGTAGCATCCCAGAAACATCAGAAAGGGGTTGAAGTAGCATCCCAGAAACATCAGAAAGAGGTTGAAGTAGCATCCCAGAAACATCAGGAAGAGGTTGAAGTAGCATCCCAGTAATAGTATCCCAGAATCATCAGAAAGAGTTTGAAGTAGCATCCCAGAATCACCAGGAAGAGGTTGAAGTAGCATCCCAGAATCACCAGGAAGAGGTTGAAGTAGCATCCCAGAAACATCAGAAAGAGGTTGAAGTAGCATCCCAGAAACATCAGAAAGAGGTTGAAGTAGCATCCCAGAAATAGCATCCCAGAAACATCAGAAAGAGGTTGAAGTAGCATCCCAGAAACATCAGAAAGAGGTTGAAGCAGCATCCCAGAAACATCAGAAAGAGTTTGAAGTAGCATCCCAGAAACATCAGAAAGAGGTTGAAGTAGCATCCCAGAAACATCAGAAAGAGGTTGAAGTAGCATCCCAGAAACATCAGAAAGAGGTTGAAATAGCATCCCAGAAACATCAGAAAGAGGTTGAAATAGCATCCCAGAAACATTAGAAAGAGGTTGAAATAGCATCCCAGAAATATTATCCCAGAAACATCAGGAATAGGTTGAAGTAGCATCCCAGAAATAGCATCCCAGAATCATCAGGAAGAGGTTGAAGTAGCATCTCAGAAACATCAGGAAGAGGTTGAAATAGCATCCCAGAAATAGCTTCCCAGAATCACCAGGAAGAGGTTGAAGTAGCATCTCAGAAACATCAGGAAGAGGTTTAAGTAGCATCCCAGAAACATCAGGAAGAGGTTGAAGTAGCATCCCAGAAATAGCATCCCAGAAACATCAGGAAGAGGTTGAAGTAGCATCCCAGAATCATCAGGAAGAGGTTTAAGTAGCATCCCAGAAACATCAGAAAGAGGTTGAAGTAGCATCCCAGAATCATCAGGAAGAGGTTGAAGTAGCATCTCAGAAACATCAGGAAGAGGTTGAAATAGCATCCCAGAAATAGCTTCCCAGAATCACCAGGAAGAGGTTGAAGTAGCATCTCAGAAACATCAGGAAGAGGTTGAAGTAGCATCCCAGAAACATCAGGAAGAGGTTGAAGTAGCATCCCAGAAACATCAGGAAGAGGTTGAAGTAGCAACCCGGAATCATCAGGAAGAGGTTGAAGTAGCATCCCAGAAACATCAGAAAGAGGTTGAAGTAGCATTCCAGAAACATCAGAAAGAGTTTGAAGTCGGATCCCAGAAACATCAGGAAGAGGTTGAAGTAGCATCCCAGAAACATCAGGAGGAGGTTGAAGTAGCATCCCAGAAACATCAGAAAGAGGTTGAAGTAGCATCCCAGAAACATCAGAAAGAGGTTGAAGTAGCATCCCAGAAACATCAGGAAGAGGTTGAAGTAGCATCCCAGAAACATCAGGAAGAGGTTGAAGTAGCATCCCAGAAACATCAGGAAGAGGTTGGAGTAGCATCCCAGAAACATCAGGAAGACATTGAAGTAGCATCGGTTGAAGTAGCATCCCAGAAACATCAGGAAGACGTTGAAGTAGCATCGGTTGAAGTAGCATCGGTTGAAGTAGCATCCCAAAAACATCAGGAAGACGTTGAAGTAGCATCCCAGAAACATCAGAAAGAGGTTGAAGTAGCATCCCAAAAACATCAGAAAGAGGTTGAAGTAGCATCGGTTGAAGTAGCATCCCAGAAACATCAGAAAGAGGTTGAAGTAGCATCGGTTGAAGTAGCATCCCAGAAACATCAGAAAGAGGTTGAAGTAGCATCCCAGAAACATCAGGAAGAGGTTGAAGTAGCATCCCAGAAACATCAGAAAGAGGTTGAAGTAGCATCCCAGAAACATCAGGAAGACGTTGAAGTAGCAGCGGTTGAAGTAGCATCCCAGAAACATCAGGAAGACGTTGAAGTAGCATCCCAGAAACATCAGGAAGACGTTGAAGTAGCATCCCAGAAACATCAGGAAGACGTTGAAGTAGTATCCCAGAAACATAAGAAAGAGGTTGAAGTTGCATCAGTTAAAGTAGCATCCCAGAAACATCAGAAAGAGGTTGAAGTAGCATGCATGTTAGCTGTAAACCATTAGCCTAGCAAGCCAGACCCCTACAGCAAAAAGCTGTACAGGGGTCTAGTGCAGCTGGTGTGGGCGGGATAAACGGTTGTCTGTTAAGTTGCCTCTGCACTCAACGCCACGCAATAGGATGGCGCAACAACCAATCAGAGCGATGAAGAAGGATTACGCAGTCAGCGCGACGGAAAGTACATGGTGGAGTGTAGTCTAATGTCGGAGAGGAAAGAATATTATTTTTCTTTTCGACTTTGCCTGTGTTTTCAATACCGGCACTCCAATCTGTTAATGTAGAAACTGTACGCGAATAATGTGGAAGAATGGAACTAAACGACAGTTGCCGTTTCTTCGAAAGACAGAAAGAAAAACAAACAATTGCCGAGAGTGCCGTCACTAGGTAGCCCGGCCTCCGACCCCGCTCCTCACCATTTGATTGGCCTGATTAAAGGTAGGGTAGGAGATCCTGGATTTTTAGTCCAGCGAAGCTGCATTTTGAAAATACACAGGTCAAAAGTCCCAACCCCTTTCTTCACTTTCCCGCCGAAGCCACGCCTCTAGAGTACATGAACGCGCAATGCTTGTTCACGAGCACGAAGGTGCACGAGCGCTGTTCTGACAGCAAGCATCGGTTGGTTTGGCTAACTTTTGCTAACTTTTTCTCATGGCGGATTTACAGGTAAGAAAATACCTTTCAACATCATAATGAACCGTTTAATAATGCTAGGTGCTAGCCAAGCTGGCTCTAGTTTAGCTTCCTGCCAAGCTTCTGGACGCGTAATTCGTTCACGGAGCAGGGTACGCGCACAGGGGGGGGGAGCAGATTGCAGTTTGATAGACGCATCAGAATCCAATCATCGTTAACGGTCCATTCAGTATGATTGGATACTGTTTTTCCTGGATTGTTCATTCTAGAGGCCACTAAAACTTTTCATTTTTGTGTCAAAACTTTTAATTAATTGGTTGCAATGGGGGTGTGAAGAGTATTTCAAGCAATATGTAAAAAAAAATGCTCCAGAAAAAGAACCCCTACCCCACCTTTAAGTTTCGATTTTCAGCCTCGCAAAACGACCACAACTGACTAGCATAGCCCGGGAGCAAATTCAATTTGCAGTCGCTAGGGGCGTCTAGATTTCTAAGCTAGTAAACCATTTGACCGCCTTCTGATAAAACCTGAGAGCGGCGGTGTCAGACTTTACAGCAGGTAAACTCTCTTTGTCTCCTCGGATGTCTCCGGTGAGCAGCCCTCCCTAACGGTCTGTAAAACCACACACACGGCCATGTGCACCCTGGATTACAGTTTGGATATTACAGCCGAGCCTGCAGTTGTGCTGCATTGATAGGCCCATACATCAAACCTCCTTCTGACAATCGCAGATGGCTAATTGGGACATTTTACAACCTCACAGTTTATGCAGGGATTCTGATATAAATTAACCGCACAAGGCAGCGTCTTCCTTCACGAAGCTTCGCTTTGGACGGGGCTTCGGCTGATGAATACCTGCTTTTATTGGCACAAAGACCTCCGAGGCCTCGGCGAGATGGAATATTGTTTTTAATACATACCTGTCTGTGGTAATTAATTACGGCCTGCTGTATCGCCTGCAGTCAAAGCTGGAAGAAAAATCTCTGCCTTCATCTCTCTTTCTTCTTCTTCTTCCCCTCCTCCTTTTCCCCTTTTTTCCTGTTTTCCCTCCAAGTGTCTGTCAGTGTCCGCCCCTCCCACCACGCAGACTTTTATTGAACAAAATAAAAGAGTAAGCACACGTGCACACGTGCACGCTCATGGCTGTTGCAGATGTTCTTTTTGGAGTGGAACATGTAAGTTCTGTGTAAAGGTGTTTAAATTTCCCTGTTTTTCTGACACATTTCACTTCAACATGTCTTGTTGACTTGTTGTCTTCTGGTTTCTTTAATTAGTTTGATGCAGCCGCACAGCTTACACTGGAAAAAATGCCCCTCCAAAAATAAGTAAAAAAAACAACAAATAAAAGACGTTTTTGCTTGAAATAAGCAAAATAAATCTGCCAATGGAACTAGTGAAAATCTGCTTGTCAAGATTTCTTGAAATAAGATGTGATATTTAGGACTTTTGAGATAAAAGTGATCTTGAAATTAGCTTAAAAACCTCTTCAAATGTAAAAAAAAAAGCTTGTTTCATATGATATGTGACTCAAAACAATTTATTTTCAAGACTTTTTCATTTAACAACATATTCCAGATGTATTGTCTTCAAACAAGTCCCTATATCTGGCTGAAATAGAACTTGTTAGGCAGTTGTGTCTGATATTAAGTGTAATGAGATATTTGGACTAGAAATGAGACAAATATACTTGGTAAGACTTAGATTTTTTTCCCTTATTCCCACATTTAAAAGAGTGAAGGCCTGCTTGTGTTGCTCTCATCTTCAGTGGAGTTAGTTAGGATCATTTTGATAAAGAATTCGATGCCCACCTGGTCTCAGGATGTTATCATAATGGAGTTATTTACACCTGATCAGCTTTTCAGATCCTCCAGAGACGAGAATCTGAATGAATCTGAGCTGGTCATCGGGTATAAAGAGGCAGAACAAGATGAAGAGTCTTCAGAAAGTGTGGAGGAGCTGGTGTTTGATGACAGAACGGAGGAGGATGGCAGGAGGAAGAATTGGTTTACACTCTTGAATTTTGTTCCACCTTCAGGAAAAAGGAGGAGAAGTAAGGAAGTGACTCCAGGCAGCTCAGCCAGTGAGTCAGCACACTGGAAAAAATGCCCCTCCAAAAATAAGTAAGAAAAACAACAAATAAAAGACGTTTTTGCTTGAAATAAGCAAAAAAATCTGCCAATGGAACTAGTGAAAATCGGCTTGTCAAGATTTCTTGAAATAAGATGTGATATTTGGGACTTTTGAGTTAAAAGTGATCTTGAAATTAGCTTAAAAACCTCTTCAAATGTCAAAAAAAGCTTGTTTCATATGAAATCCGACTCAAAACAATTTGTTTTCAAGACTTTTTCATTTAACAAGATATTCCAGATGTATTGTCTTCAAACAAGTCCCTATATCTGGCTGAAATAGAACTTGTTAGGCAGTTGTGTCTTATATTAAGTGTAATGAGATATTGTGACTAGAAATGAGACAAATATACTTGGTAAGACTTTGATTTTTTCCCGTGCAGAGGAAGCAGAGAAACACTTGACCGACACACAGAGCGTGCACTGATCTGAAAACACTGTGTGTGCACACATACTGCAGCGGCCCGCGTGGTCCCAGGTTAATATAGCAGCACCCCCCCCTCATCATTACACAGATGGCCGCGGGAGAACTTAATTCCTCTTCTATTGACTGAGTTTGCGTCGCCGGTCCCTGCTGTAATGGCTGAGCCGTCAGCAAACCTACTGGTGGAGGCAGAGCTCAGGCCGAGCGAGGCTCACGGAGAATGGCAGAGAGAGAGGATCTAAAGGAAAGATGTGCGGCACCTGCACGTGTTCATCAAACTTCTGCGCGTGGCCTCTGATTCTGACTCCTTTAAGGCCCGTTTCACCAGCTCTTTAGTTATTATTATATACTGATCTGCATTTAAAAAGCCGAGCTGCAGCTAAAACAAGATGTACCAAGATTTCCCTGATTAATCACGATTAATCTCATTTGTACGCAGAATCCAAAAATGAATCCAAACGTAGTGTATAGCTTTTAGCATTTAGCTTTATTTTAAATGTGCTGCCATATGAATGAAAGTGCCATAACATTTGTTGTGCAAACACACTTTTAACATCAGCATCTTTCTGTAGTTTTTATGTAGAAGCCTCGCTCCACTGTCTGTTTCCTTGAATGACTTGCTGCTATCAGTTGTGTGTTTTGCCTTTAAGTGATATTTTAGACTGGAACTACTACGCTGAGAAGACAATTCAACTTGGCAGAGTTTACAGATGACTTTGGTTCTGTCGACTCCGCCGTCTGGAAGAACTTTAACATGAAAATGGCCGAGTAAAAGTTCCGTACCCTTCTCCATGTTTGGTGGATCCGCCGATTACTTTCTTTTCCTGTTCCACAGCAGACAGCAGCAGACTTTTACAAAATAAAAGCCTGTGAGCAGCAGACTTTTACAAAATAAAAACCAAAATAAAAACCTGGTTCGAGTCCCGTATCGGACGGCCCTGTGCTGCATGTTGTTCCCCCTCTGTCTGCCCCCTACTTCCTGTCTCTCTGAACTTTCCATTAAAGGCACAAAAGCCCCAAAAAATAATAATAATTAAAAAAAAAAAATGCATTAATGCACGATAAAATATTTATCGGTGTTAAATAATTAACGAGTTAACTCGCCCAGTCCAATATAAAACATACATATTATCTGACTTCCTGTTTTACTTCCTGTCTTACTTCCTGTTTTACTGAACCATGGTGGCTCATCTGGCTGCTGCCGCCCGTCTCCCTTCGCTCTTTGGTGCAGTTTTAGTCCAGAGAAAGCTGCTTTTTGGGGAGGCTTCCGAAATGGGCCGTAGAAACGAGGTCTGGGATCCAGCCGAATACGCTGTTTCACTGATGAACCTTCCAAACTGAGGGAAATAACCCGGAACAGCTGTTTGGACTCTCTGAATTCAGAGGAGACGAGCTCCAATCCTTCCCTCATCATCTGCTTTAGGAAACACCGAACCGTCTTTCATGAGAAAAAGGAGATCGCTCCGTCCCACGATTTCCTCGCAGCAACTTTTATGGCATCGTTCCATTATTTTCATTCAGTGGTGACTCATAAATAAATCTGAGGACGGGAGGACGAGCAGCCGGTGACATCTGTAGTTTCAGAGCTGGAGACATCACAGAGTGTGTCCCGAAGAGGTCGAGGTAAAGACTCCTGATCTGATCGATCAGATCGTTAAAGACGTTCTAAAATCATTTCAACAACCTCTAATCCATTGATTGTATAAAAGCGTTGCATCACCTGCACTGTACCTCGTTTGCTCAGCAAACCTGCTGTGGATTCCTTTCTTTCTGTTTCTTTCTTTTTATTTATCTAACATTTGCTCCCTCACAGGCTTTAAACTCTAATAAAACACTAATATTCACCAAACCTCTAACAGGTTAGGCTGTAACATTTGGCTGTACACTTTTTTTTAATTAGTTACAGAGATATTAAAGATGGGAAAAAACAGTTGAAGCCATTCCAAACTTAGCGAAGGGAATATTTGTCGTGGTGTGGTTAGGGAGGACCCAGGGAGACACGGATACAAGATACAAGAGCCAGAAGTGAAGTTAACGATTTATTTTAGAGATAAACAAAAAGCGCAGCAAAGCTGGAACACTGAAAAACTAAACTAATAAACATAAAACTAAGAAAATAACAAAACCAGACTGAAATACTTGCGGGACTGACGAGGAAAACCCTGGAACATGGGACGGGACAGCTTGACGGGGTGCTGATTATGGGAAGTGAGAAGAATAAGACGAGGATCCGGCGAGGGGTGGTGAAACCAGAAAGACAGAGGCTGTGTTCCAAACCGCATACTTCTCCTACTACTCCTACTAACTTTTTGAGTTAGTATGCAAGTTTGAGTAAGCCAGAAGTTCCTGGATGCATACTAGATTCTCTGAAATGTTGGGTATGCATCATGAGGTTACTACTCATACTCAAACTACCCAAGATGCAACGTAACGTGACGTCGCCGATCGTCATTTCCTGTCAAAACGGCAGTTTCAAGCTAGCTACAACGAGGGTAGGTTCACTTCCTGTTTTCAAAACAAAAGCACCAATTGTATGGTAATGGCTTTCCCTATGATAAAAGGCAACGGGTATTTTATTTTGTGAAAATAACAGGAAGTGCGTTGCTCGCTGCGGCTAGCTTTAGCAGCGCCGAACTCGTGGGAACAAAATTGTAAACAGACGGTATTTTGTCAGATTTTCAACACGTTGGGGATCTAAACGACTACTTTCTCTCCTGAAAATGTTTCAAATGTTGCTAAAGTTTACAGAGTTTAGAGCTTAAGGGAAATCAGCTTCAGGCCGGCTGTACAGACCGAAGTGCAGAGCGAGCAGTCCCCTGCTTCCGAGCAGCAAACACCGTAACAGGCGCGGCTGTCGGCAGGCGGCAGCAGGCAGTGATACGAAGGGAGAGAAAATAGGGCCAAGAGATTGTGAGGTCTGACTTTTTCCTGGAGAACCATTTTGTGATGCAAATGTATTACTCTGTTGAACGCATATTGTTTTGAGAAGCAAAACGCTTTATTTTTTAAACCCCAGCCAACTAGCCGGACTACCTTCATCAACACCAAAACGAGGCTGGAACTCTGCTCACAGGACGCAGCAGGGGGTAAGAAGATGTTCAGAAATGATGTTGCTTATATGGGATGTTACACAGCTTCATGTCAGAAGAGGCGAACTGTCCCTTTAAAGAGGCGAACTGTCCCTTTAAAGACTTTATGATTTAGCTCAGCATGCTGCTTCGCTCCTGCCACAGCGAGTCACTGCAGCATCCTGTCTGCAGAGTCCAGGATTAGAGGAAGAAGTCTGGGATCATGCATGTTTTTTTCTTTCATGCCGTCTATATTTGAACGTGTTGAGCATCGTGGCAAAGGTCGATCGATGCATTGCTCTAAACTCCCTGCTAGGGTTGCCAACTCCCTGAAATGTAAATAAGGGACCCCTCATTGTCAGGGCCGGCCGACCCAATATCCTTCACTCTTCCTGGTGAATTTTTTAGCCCATTTTTTTGTGAGTGAAGTGATTTTTTTTAACTATTTGACTCGAACCTGAATTGAATTAGATGCATATTTTTGAGTGACATTAACACATGGAAAACAAATTATTATCCAGCAATTCACTTTAATGAAAAACTAACTGTTTATTAATTCAATAATATCAGTATCTTTCTTAATCAGAAACCTGTCCTGCTTAAATTAAAACTGTACACATTAATATAAAACAATAGAGAGAAAGCAGAACATTCATCCTGTAATAGTGCACATTTTTAGTGCAAACAGAAAGTCTGTAGAAAACTTTCTGTTTGCTTTGTGTCGCCCTCCATCTTCTCCGCGAGCAACAATACCTCCTCGGCCAATGGGATGAGTGTATTCTGTATCGTCATACTCAGGTGTGAATAAGCTGTCAGCTCATTGGTCACAGAGCAGGACAGGGCCTGGGAACAAGTTTACCGTACATTTTCACATAAAGCGCCCTGTTATTCATTTCCATTGGCATGATACTGACTATTTTTAGACTCTCACAGTAATACGGGACAAAGTGCGTCCCTTTTCAGCTCGATACTTTTGTATTTGGGTGCTTTTGTTTCTAAATACCGCACGGTTCCGTTTTTCAAGGGGCGGTTTGCAACCCTACTCCCTGCTAACAGCACGTGGCGTCCTCCCTCCACCTGCAGCATTAAGTGCACGGGACGTGCTTCTCACACTCGAACACAGACATTAGATTCCGTATTTATCCGTGGAACAGTCTGCGGTTCACTCTGTGATTCCTCCTGCAGAGCTGCTCACCCAGCGGGAGGAGAAGGGTTAACCAGCCGCCCCGCGGGCTTCTTAAACTCGCTTAACTCTGACAAGTCCAGACTCCTCCAGCCCCCGAAGAAATGATGGATGCCGTCAAAGTGTCAGCCGTTTCCACTCCTCCGCTTTACCAACACACACCCGTCACCTGCTTTCTCTCACCTCTCCTTAAAGATGGCGGGGAGATGAAAGGCTGCGGCCCCTCGCCTTATCACTGTCTTTAGAGCTGGAGAAAACTTGGCGGCACCGCGGCTTCTTCCAGAGAGAGAGAGACGGAGGAGAGAAATAGCATTGGGGATTATAGTTCTGAGGACAAACCTGACTATTCACACTTGGCATTAGCGAGACAGCCTGGGTACAAGAAGGATATTTTTTATTCCCTTCAATTTAACTTTAATTACTCAAATCTCGGCGAGGGCACACAAGAAAAGCCCAGGCATTTGTGTCTGGGAGATTAGCAGACTGCCCTGCCAAGTCCTCGCCGGCGCTGCATCGTTAGATAGAATTCAAATTCAAATCCAGGCTAAAGACAGTGCAGCTGTCGCCCCCCTGGCCTGAAAACCCCCTGGATCAGGAACGAGCTGTCCTCCCTCCTCCCCGCTTTACCCAGGAGAAGCCTAATCCTGCCTCCCTCGCTTCCTCTCTCTCTTCTGCGTCTCTGCCTCTGATGACTGTGACAGCTCAAATAAAGCCATTAAAGCCTCTCTGAAATAATTAGTAATTAAAAATAAAAAAGTGGGTTGTTTTTGTGTTTCCCTGGCACCTTTCCTGGGGCTGTTGTTTCGGAGGTGTTGGGGGTGATGCATCTTTCACACTTTCCTCAGATCTTTCCCTGACGTCTTCATGGCCAAACAAACGCTTGCACACCTCCTCCCGTCTCTCCGGCCGGGCTTTCCTCTCCTCGGGAAGTTTGATGACATGTCTGACTTCTGATTTCTGTGACGTGTAGTCTTTAATCTCTCTACTTCCCTCCTCCTGCATCCGAAGCCTCTCCGCACTGGAAAAAATGCCCCTCCAAAAACAAGTAAGAAAAACAACAAATAAATATTGTTTTGCTTGAAATAAGCAAAAAAATCTGCCAATGGAACTAGTGAAAATCGGCTTGTCAAGATTTCTTGATATAAAATGTGATATTTAGGACTTTTGAGTTAAAAGTGATCTTGAAATTAGCTTAAAAACATCTTCAAATGTCAAAAAATCCGATCATCATATGAAATCCGACTCAAAACAATTTGTTTTCAAGACTTTTTCACTTAACAAGATATTCCAGATGTATTGTCTTCAAACAAGTCCCTATATCTGGCTGAAATAGTACTTGTTAGGCAGTTGTGTCTCATATTAAGTGTAATGAGATATTTGGACTAGAAATGAGACAAATATACTTGGCAAGACTTTGATTTTTTCCAGTGTAGTCTTTAATCTCTCCGGGAAGACGCTTCAACGCAAAAGTGTGTCTCACACAACGCCGAAATCCCCACAAGTTGTTCGCCTTTCACCCGGCAATTGACTTTGCGAACACCTGCAATGTCTTCGATAAGTAGCCGGTCTTATCTCCTTTTACGAGAGCAGACCCCATTATCGTGGAGTTTCGGGGGCAGATACCCCCGCCGCGCTGCAGGCCGCCAATGATAATCCATGCTGCCACACCGCCAAAATCCTGGTAAAGTGATCCTAAATTGACAAAACCCTCGGATCTCCTAGAATAGGTTAAGCCCTCGTCTATTAGTGCTACAGTAGCTTGGGATGAGGGTTCGTCAGCGTCGTGCCACTGCTGAGAACGTCATCAGCAACGCTGTCCTTTCAGCTATCTCCTTCTTTTAATCCCCTCAGACACAGCAGTGCACCAGGGGCAAAGAGTTCGCCCTTCCTCTGCCTTCAGAGTCTTTCGGTACTTCTTTTAGGCGTTTTTTGCCTGTGAAGACGTGGCATCACTTACGGTTCTGCAGCCGGCCCGGAGCCCGTATACTGGAAAAAATCCCCCTTCAAAAATAAGTAAGAAAAACAACAAATAAAAGATGTTTTTGCTTGAAATAAGCAAAAAAATCTGCCAATGGAACTAGTGAAAATCGGCTTGTCAAGATTTCTTGAAATAAAATGTGATATTTAGGACTTTTGAGATAAAAGTGATCTTGAAATTAGCTTAAAAACCTCTTCAATTGTAATAAAAAAAAAAGCTTGTTTCATATGATATGTGACTCAAAACAATTTGTTTTCAAGACTTTTTCATTTAACAAGATATTCCAGATGTATTGTCTTCAAACAAGTCCCTATATCTGGCTGAAATAGAACTTGTTAGGCAGTTGTGTCTCATATTAAGTGTAATGAGATACTCAATGAGACAAATATACTTGGTAAGACTTTAATTTTTTCCAGAGCTTAAACAGACACCAGTATGGCGGCCATTTTGGAATTTCAAAACGGGCGCCATAAAATACAGAATTTCAGCTACCTTGGCCTGTAAACAACCTAAAAACTCAATTTAACATGCCAATCCTATGTTTTATTTAGGACTTTTGACATAAAAGTGATCTTGAAATTAGCTTAAAAACCTCTTCAAATGTAAAATAAAAAGCTTGTTTCATATGATATGTGACTCAAAACAATTTGTTTTCAAGACTTTTTCATTTAACAAGATATTCCAGATGTATTGTCTTCAAACAAGTCCCTATATCTGGCTGAAATGGAACTTGTTAGGCAGTTGTGTCTTATATCAAGTGTAATGAGATATTTTGACTAGAAATAAGACAAATATACTTGGTAAGACTTTGATTTTTTCCAGTGTAGGACCAGGGACTGAGTGGCATGAAGGAATTAACGGGACTCTGACGGGCTCGATGCATTAAAATGTCTGGCACAGCTAGCTCGGCTTGCCAGGCATCTGACTGTGATTTCAAAGGACTCAGACCTGGACTTGATTAAAAACTACGTCTCCCAGATGAAGGGCCTGAAAAGCCCCCATAGGCATCCACCGAGATGCCAGTAAGAGGAGCCACAGCAGTCTTGGATTAAGTCCTAATTACAGGTCCGTTTGAGGGGGCTTGTTTCAACGAGCCAATCAGACTTCATCTGGGAAGATCTCGGTGGGCTGGAGTTGAGGTTCTGGCAACCAGAGGTGGGTAGTAATGAGTTACATTTACTCGAGTAAGTTTTTGAAAACATTATACTTCTAGGAGTAGTTTTAAATCTCTATACTTTTTACTGTTACTTGAGTAGATGTGTGCAGCAGAAACTGTCCTCTTACTCCGCTACATTAGGCTACAATGAGCTGGTTACTTTTCTTCTTACCTCTTTGGTATTCTACGCCTCATTATTTTTATCCCCCCGCGTACGCCTCATTTTAATGTTTTATTCTGACAGAGAGAGAGACTGTGTTCGAAACCGCATACTGAATACTACATACTGCATACTACATACTACATACTACATACTACATACTTCCATACTGCATACTCATCGATCAGACAGTATGCAGAGCGTTTACCCACAATGCATTTCGCTCCTGCCCGAGCTGAAATCAGCCGGCCTGAAGCTGATTTCCCTTAAGCTCTAAACTCTGTAAACTTTAGCAACATTTGAAACATTTTCAGGTGAGAAAGTAGTCGTTTAGATCCCCAACGTGTTGAAAACCTGACAAAATACCGGCTGTTTACTATTTTGTTCCCACGAATTCGGCGCTACTAAAGCTAGCCGCAGTGAGCTAACGCACTTCGGGTTATTTTCACAAAATAAAATACCCGTTGCCTTTTATCATAGGGAAAGCCTTTACCATACAATTGGTGCTTTTGTTTTGAAAACAGGAAGTGAACCTACCCTCATTGTAGCTAGATTGAAACTGCCGTTTTGACAGGAAATGACGATCGGCGACTTCACGTTACGTTGCATCTTGGGTAGTTTGAGTATGAGTAGTAACCTCATGATGCATACCCAACATTTCAGAGAATCTAGTATGCATCTGGGAACTTCTCGCTTACTCAAACTCGCATACTAACTCAAAAAGTTAGTATGAGTAGTAGGAGAAGTAGGCGGTTTGGAACACAGCCAGAGACTTCCGCCAAAGGCTCTACCACCTGACTGTGTTCCACCAATCAGACGCAGCCGTGCAGTCTGGTCACGTGACCGTACTCAATCTCAGCGGCGGGATGGGTTAGCTTTAGCATTAGCAGTCGTAGCAAACAAACAAAGAAACAGATGAAAAATGTCAGAACCAACGGTGGGAAATGAAGACGCAGACGAGGCCTCATACTGAAAGCATGTTTACCTTACAAAGAGTGAGAAACAGCAGCTACATTATGTGTCTTCTGTGTCAACCAAAACAAACGCACATTTCAGCAGAAACTCAACATCTAACTTGAGGAAACATGTAGCGCTAAGTTTCCTAAACCCGTTTTCCCCCATGGATAGGTGAATGTTTGTTTTTAGGTTACATATGGGTTACATATGTTTTAAACATTTCCTGAGTCTCTTTTATTTTTTATTGAAGTTCTTGAATTTACCTGGATTATTTTAATTTAAGCTATTTTGTAATTAATGAATTAATTTAAATTTATTTTATCAATTGGATGAACTCTAATTTGCCTAAAGATGATTATTTAGTATTTTTGTCTGTCTGATTGAATGCTTGTGTTAACAAATAAATCAGACGTTACTCAACAGTTACTCAGTACTTGAGTAGTTTTTTTTCACCGAGCACTTTTTTACTCTTACTCAAGTAATTATTAAAGCTGCTGTCGGCAGGTTTTCAAAATTGCGAGTCTAAAGTCGGAAAATTCGAACTGATACAACTTTCAGGTCCCTCCCCCTCTGTGGACGAGGTTGTGCACGTGAGTTCACACCAGTGTGCGCGCACACAAGCTGGGGGCAGACTCACGCTCAGCATGGTTGGTGACTGTTCTGCTCAGATAATAGATCAATAATAAACCTAACGTGATTGGTTAAAAACAGCCGGGAGCGCTCGATTTTTGCAAGCACGATTACAGGCTTCAGAGGGAGCTACAGAATTCGGGATTTTTCCTAAACAGCCTATTTAATATTCTCCTTTCAGAATCCCATGACAGTTCAAGCTAATATGACTAAAAAAAAGTTGCCGACGGCAGCTTTAATAAAAACTAAATATAAATAATAAAATAAAAAAAATAATTGACCTTGGGTGACCTGAAAGGCGCCTCCAAATAAAATGTATTATTATTATTATAATTAATTATTTGGATGACTACTTTTTACTTTTACTTGAGTGCTTCTTGCACTCCCTGCTGCAATGCTTTTATTTTATGTAAAGCACTTTGAACTGTTTGTACATGAAATGTGCTATACAAATAAATTTGATTTGATTTGATTTGATATTATTCTAAAGTAACAGTACTTTTAATTGAGTGTTGAGAATTTTTGGCTTCTCTACCCACCTCTGATGAGATGATGACAGATAGAAAAACAGAGGCAAACAGAGGGAGGAACAGGTGAGAAAGTCCAGACCTCCTTTCAGAATCAGAAAAAACTTTATTTATCCCCGAAGGGCAATTAGAAGGTCGAAGAGCGGTACATTAAAAGAAGAGCAAGAAAATGGAATCACAAAGAAAATAAAAACACAAAAGGGGGTGACAAAAAATATATATATATTTAGCAAATAAATAAAAAAATTAAAATAAAATAAAATAAAATAATTAAAAATAATTAAAAAAAAATAATAATAATAATTTTTAAAAAAATAAGGCGTCGATAAAATTAAAATGAGAATGTGATGAAAGTGACATTGTAGTTTTAGAAGTCTACTCTCTGGCTTCAGTACTAAATTCTAACAGGAGCAAAGTTAATAACCCCCCCCATATTCTATCTTTCCATCCCTTTCTGCCATCCTCACTCATCGCCCCCTCATCCTCTCCCAGTCTGTTCAGGCCTAAGGGAGGAAACAGCGATTAATATCTGCCTAACTTGTTACCTAATTCATTATGGAATAGCAGTTAATTTGATTTGATATTATTTTAATAAAATTCTGTAATATATTAGATTGTTTCGGGCTATCAAAATCATTTTCCAATTATTACAGTTACTCAACCAAGTCCAGCTCTCCCCCCCCCCCCCCTTGTGTCAAACGGCAGTTGGTCTCAGTGTGAATACATTAGCTGCTCAGACTCCATCCCTCCGACTGATGGAGGACGAAAACATGCGCGCGTGTGCATGATTAAACCCCAAATGTTATTAGTGTTATTGATCTGCAGCGCCGCAGTAGATTGGAGTGTGACTGCCTCGGCAAGGTGTCCTAAATGTGTTTGATTGAGCCTTTATACGGAGCAATGAATAAAATAAAGAGACTTGATTTCTTTGCGTTAGTCTTTTGGCTGCGAGTTAATTAGCAGCACGCTTCGGCGAGCCTGGCCTTTCCTGAGGCGTGGAGGCACGGCGCGGGCTTAGTTTGGGAAGAATGCAATCCGAGCCATGACCTCGGAACGTCACCCAACCGACCGCTGCACTGGAAAAAATGCCCCTCCAAAAATAAGTAAAAAAACAACAAATAAAAGATGTTTTTGCTTGAAATAAGCAAATAAATCTGCCAATGGAACTAGTGAAAATCGGCTTGTCAAGATTTCTTGAAATAAAATGTGATATTTAGGACTTTTGAGTTAAAAGCGATCCTGAAATTAACTTAAAAACCTCTTCAAATGTAAAAAAGCTTGTTTCATATGATATGTGACTCAAAACAATTTGTTTTCAAGACTTTTCCATTTAACAAGATATTCCAGATGTATTGTCTTCAAACAAGTCCCTATATCTGGGAAAAATGCCGTTCCAAAAATGAGTAAACCTGCACTGGAAAAAATTAAAGTCTTACCAAGTATATTTGTCTCAGTTCTGGTCAAAATATCTCATTACACTTAATATGAGACACAACTGCCTAACAAGTTCTATTTCAGCCAGATATAGGGACTTGTTTGAAGACAATACGTCTGGAATATCTTGTTAAATGGAAAAGTCACATATCATATGAAACAAGCTTTTTATTACATTTGAAGAGGTTTTTAAGCTAATTTCAGGATCACTTTTAACTCAAAAGTCCTAAATATCACATTTTATTTCAAGAAATCTTGACAAGCCGATTTTCACTAGTTCCATTGGCAGATTTTTTTGCTTATTTCAAGCAAAAACGTCTTTTATTTGTTGTTTTTCTTACTTATTTTTGGAGGGGCATTTTTTCCAGTGCAGGTGTGATTCTGCAGCTTTACACAGCAAAGCCACAATCCCACAGTTGTATCTGAGCCCAATCTGTAGAAGGAACCTTCATCCATCTGCAGAATATGGTCACATGAGTAGAAACTGTGAGACGTCAGCATGCTGATTTATGGAGATGACGGCCAGATTCAGTCATCCAGATCATGTGTCTCAGCTCAGTAAAATTAGAGCTTTTTTTTAGCTCCTAAATCACTTATTAAAACTTCTGACTTTTAGAATTAAACCACATTTTGATAAGTAGTACAAATATTATCCAGAGTAATCATGCATTGGAAAAAATGCCCCTCCAAAAATAAGTAAAAAAAACAACAAATAAAAGACGTTTTTGCTTGAAATAAGCAAATAAATCTGCCAATGGAACTAGTGAAAATCGGCTTGTCAAGATTTCTTGAAATAAAATGTGATATTTAGGACTTTTGAGATAAAAGTGATCTTGAAATTAGCTTAAAAACATCTTCAAATGAAAAAAAAAGCTTGTTTCATATGAAATCCGACTCAAAACAATTTGTTTTCAAGACTTTTTCATTTAACAAGATATTCCAGATGTATTGTCTTCAAACAAGTCCCTATATCTGGCTGAAATAGAACTTGTTAGGCAGTTGTGTCTCATATTAAGTGTAATGAGATACTCAATGAGACAAATATACTTGGTAAGATTTAGAATTTTCCAGTGTAATAAAGCAATAAAAAAGTTTATACAATTATAAACACTTTAAAAACAATCTAAGAATTTAAAAAACTATTTAAATAGATCTCTCCGATCTTTCAGATCTCTCAGGTGAAAGTTTTGCTTTGACTGTAAAAATTTGAATTCTGGGATCCATTAGCTTCCAGTTGCTCACAGAATGTCTGACTCAGACTTTCAGAAGTTTTATCTGAACTTTTCACCCATTTAGACGCGATTAAAGTTCAACAGCCTCCTTCTCCCGCCATCATTAATGGAGTTTCTGTTCCATCAGAGTTTGGAGACGACTTCCTTTTTATCCTCTTTTCGTCACATCGAAAATTATGCAAAGCTGACAATACAAAGTACAATTTATGTCTTCGGCTAATCCCGGTGCAGTTGGAGATGGAAAAGTCGGCGCTGGCCACCTTCGTGTCTGTAATCATGGGCCACACACCTGATTACACCCAGCTGTAACTGACACCGGGGGCTTTTATTTGGCCCGTTGTGTCACCACCTTGTCCGGCAGCTCTGGTGTCGAGGTGCCCCAGGGTATCGTTCACGGCCCGGTTTCATTGCTTCCATAATTCAGCCTCGACGAGGTGCTGGCATCCTCCCAAAGACACGCCGATCTCCATCCAGCGTACACAATGTACCACTCATGCTCTTTTTCTCTTTTTCTGTCCATATCATGACAACGGAGTCCACTTTTTTTAATGCCCTACTTTTTATCTGTTATTGCATTCGCATGGCAGCCCCCTTCCTCTTCCCCCCGCAGTCACAGTATTATCATGATTTATAGAAGAGTCCATTTTGTTTTCGGTTCCAGGACGCTCAAATCAAAGTACCATTGCAGTGCTTTATCTTGGTTTATTGGAAACCACTGCATACTCCCCTCTTGGTCAGTTAAATGTGTTTAAGTGTATATTTAGATAAAAAATAGTCTCCGAGCTGCAGATTTCATTGTTTTCTGTGTCAGTGATGAATCTCTCTTTTTTGATAGTTACTCGGGGAGAGGAGAAATGCAGGCTTGGGCGTGCTGCAATTTCCTCTGGAGGAGAAAGAGATAGAAGTGAAGCTCCTTACAGTAAGAAGTAATCTGATTACACCACCTCACGCTGGATGTCCTCAGCGGTGCACACACCGATGTGCACTGGAAAAAATCAAAGTATATTTCTCTCATTTCTAGTCAAAATATCTCATTACACTTAATATGAGACACAACTGCCTAACAAGTACCATTTCAGCCAGATATAGGGACTTGTTTGAAGACAATACATCTGGAATATCTTGCTAAATGAAAAAGTCTTGAAAACAAATTGTTTTGAGTCACATATCATATGAAACAAGCTTTTTTTTTTACATTTGAAGAGGTTTTTAAGCTAATTTCAAGATCACTTTTAACTCAAAAGTCCTAAATATCACATTTTATTTCAAGAAATCTCAACAAGCCGATTTTCACTAGTTCCATTGGCAGATTTTTTTGCTTATTACAAGCAAAAACGTCTTTTATTTGTTGTTTTTTTACTTATTTTTGGAGGGGCATTTTTTTCCAGTGTTGTTGTGATGGCATTCAGCACGTCAGAAATGATTGTGTTCATTATTTAGAAATATCTGCCCCAAAACTGTGGATGCTTCTGTTTTTCCTGAAGCCCCATTCAAGGTGTTTACATGCAAAGCAACAAGATGAAGAGGCAGGCTCATTTAGCATCTCAGAATAATGCAAAAGTTCTGCTTTCTTTCTTTCTCAACTCGGAGAACTCGTCGAGCTTCGGCGTTCTCCTGCAGGCGGAATAAAAAAAGAGAAAAACACGAACTACACAGAAAACATGAAAACCCACCTTTGTCTAAATCAGGTAACAATACCACGCTGTCTGTCACGCCGACACAAAAGCCTTAAAGATACACCCTGCTGTGTCCGCGGCTCTCAGAGAAAGCATCTGTATGGGTGGATGTCGCCTTATGATTTATTCCACGAGGACACGATATAATAGAACAATGGCCCGAGTCCTTCCGTGAAACAAAGAGGACTGCGGGAGAGCCCCAGAACGGCGAGATGCTGTCAGCTGCTGCAGGTAATATGAATGGAGTGAGGCCGGGATTGATTTCCTGGGTACAATACCTGCACGAGGTGTTCAGCGGTCATCACTCACAGATCAGCAAAGCTTCGATTAGAGGCCGCAAACAGCTGGAAGGCAGAGGCAGGACCGAGTGAGACTGCAGCGCATGGACAGGTGTAGCTCAGGTTCTTCCATCTGCAGAAGATGCTCAGAAAACAGGATTTTTTTCCCCAGCACAGTCTTGTGGAAGTTTGTTTCCTCTCAGTCTTTAGGCTTCAGTTCAAATCCAGACTGAAAACATCGGGCCTCATGCAGCAACCGTTCGTACGCACAGATTTGTTCTTAAATCGTGCGTACGAGTGATTTAAGAGAATTTGCGCATTCACCATCATCTTTTCGTATTTTACGTTTTCTTTCAGGTACAAACAGAATTTACAGTGATCCAGACCTGTCGTAGGAGTTTCCTAAAATAGTCTGCTGTTATTCCAATCAAGTGTGCTTGACTAATGGATTATATATTTAATTACTTTGAAGCAAACATAAATAGATATATACATTATACCCCATAATGATACTGACATTATTCTGTTTGAATTAAATTATGCACTAATTGAAGGTTAATTTGACTCTGTATATAACAAGGTCAATGGGAAGCGTAATCAGCAGCTGACTTTCTGCTTTTGGATGCCTTAGTGCGTCAGGCTCTTGGAAGAGAGCGTGTGTTCCGAGACCGTGTAGAGACAGACGAATGGCTGACATCGTGATTTAGATCACCAAGGACTGTGCTGCTGCAAATATGCAGCTCGCTGGAGCCACAACTCCAGAGAGAAACACGCCGATCAAACCCAATTCCACCACACGTCCAGGTCCTCACCACCCTTGGATTTTTGGCCACTGGAACCTTTCAGAGGGAGATTGGAGACAGATCGGGGGTGTCCCAGTCCTCTGTGAGTCGTGCGCTCCCCTTGGTCATCAAAGCTCTCATCAGTTTATCACCCACGGTACATCACATTCCCATACACCGCTGTCCAACAAGTACAAATTAAGAGGGACTTTCATGTCGTGGCTGGACTGCCAATCATAACCGGAGCAACAGACTGCACACATATACGCATCAAAGCACCCGTGCTGCTGTGGAGCGCACTGAGCTGAAGGCCAGGTGGGTGTGTCTCCATACCTCGTTCATGGTGCAATATTGCCATGAACGATGGTCTCCTGCTCCCTGAACCAGCCCAGGCAGACCAGAAGGTGCCAGGAGACCCCCCTCATGGACCCCCCATCAAAGTGCCATCATGATGAGGCAACAACTGATTGCACGGCTTTAGTTGCAGTTATCGAGCGCCTGGCCAGGGCGAGACATTTTCTTTTTTAAGCTATTTTCATATCAAACCATTTATTTTTTATTTCGGTGACATGGTATTAACAGCACTCGTAATAACTTCCCATTTCTTGGCTTTAGCAGGTCCCGTAATTCCACTGCTGACGCTGCTAAAAACGACAGATTTTCCTTTCTGGATCTCTGAAAGCAGAACGTCAGTCTCAGAGCCCCTAAAGTTGTTGTTTTTGCGCCTTGATGCCGTTTTCATGACTCAACACTCAACACTTCCTGGCACAGCAGAGAGGAAGCACAGCCTTTTATGGTATCATTTTGGGCGTGGAGTATGCAAATTTACTTCCTTGTGCACGTGCACTTAGATACGCACAGGTGGCATTCATCATTTACGCAGCTCGTTTACACACTTTTTCCGAAGTTAAGAGCGTTTGTTGAATCTGACGTGGCGTGTTCGTACGAAAAAAGTAAGAGAAATTTAGAATGAAAATACGAAAATGTTCTTGCATGAGGCCCATTCTTTTCCCTGGCCTTCCATTAGCTGAAATGGAGTTTACCTTGGCTTGCTCCTTTTATTGTTACTGCACTGGAAAAAATGCCCCTCCAAAAATAAGTAAGAAAAACAACAAATAAAAGATGTTTTTGCTTGAAATAAGCAAAAAAATCTGCCAATGGAACTAGTGAAAATCGGCTTGTCAAGATTTCTTGAAATAAGATGTGATATTTAGGACTTTTGAGATAAAAGTGATCTTGAAATTGGCTTAAAAACCTCTTCAAATGTAAAAAAAAAAGCTTGTTTCATATGAAATCCGACTCAAAACAATTTGTTTTCAAGACTTTTTCATTTAACAAGATATTCCAGATGTATTGTCTTCAAACAAGTCCCTATATCTGGCTGAAATGGTACTTGTTAGGCAGTTGTGTCTTATATTAAGTGTAATGAGATACTCAATGAGACAAATATACTTGGTAAGATTTAGATTTTTTCCAGTTTAAAAGTCTTTAACTTTAAAAGTGTCCACCAGCAGGCGTGAAAACAAAGCTTTTTCTGCGTTCTGAACACACAGAGGGATGCACATTCCGGATTCAGCCCACTTCTTTGGTCCACTCTACTTTTGAGTTTAACCTCCATCTGACTCCAGCACGCAGGTTTTTTTTTCTAACCGCCTCCCACTGAGGCATCCAGGGGCAGCGTGTGAGCGCTTCCTGGCTCCCTGTGCATTAAAACCTTCCCTCTTATGTTCCGGGAGATTGAAAGTGTCCAGCGTATTATTCAAATGACACGCCGGCGCCTCACCGGGCGCCTCTTTTCTCTCTCCTATCTCTTTCCCTTCGCCCCCCCACCCCCCCAACGCCTCCTTCACACTATTTTTTGAAGACAACTGCAGGCAGGAGGATAAGGATACTGGTTTGCGGTGCTTGCCGGCACTTCCTCCTCAGCCCCTGATTTGAATAAAGAGCTTTGAAATTAAGTGGACAGGCCCCGTCAGGAAAGCAGCGGTGCGCCTTTAAGAAAGCAACCGTGCCCGGGTAAATTATTTTGATTGACGGTAGCAGGATTTTTTTTTTTTCCTGATTTAATTGTGAGAGCCAGGGGGCATCTTTTGGGGGCCAGGTAGCGGTAGCTCCTCGCTGCAGCCCCCGTTTGATCTCCTCCAGCCGTCTCCCGGTGGTACCGGCAGCCCGGGCACCGAGGGCCAGAGGGCGGACGAACAAAGAGGCAAAGAGCCGCGCTCCGCTCGCCTCCTCTGAAACAGAAAGAACACAAAGCTTTGGAAACGGGCGGCCGGAAAAGTGTGAAAATGGATTTCCGAGCTCATTTGATGTTAAGTCTTTAGTGTCAAGAGTGGGATATTCATTGATAAAGAGGAAGGAGGGAGCGGGAAGGAGGAGGAAAAAGGTGAAAAAGGAGGGAGGGCGAAGGCAGAAAAGAGCCGGAGCATCTTCTGACAAACAGCTTTTTTTCTCCCGGAGTGGAGGAGAGGTGCGGACCGCCTTTCAAACGAGAGGGAGGATTACCAAGAGGGGGGCTTAATGAGAAAAGGATCCGCTCGTCAGAGGACAGGCCGCGTCAGAAAGAAGCCAAACGCCAGCCAACACACACCACGTGCACGCACAACGTGCACACACCTCCAGACCCAGATACTCCCATTAACCGAGGCCCGGCAGCCCCCGATGAGACCCCCTATCTGCAGCCGCCCGTCTCCCACTCAAAGTCTTACCAAGTATATTTGTCTCATTTCTATCAAAATATCTCATTACACTTAATATCAGACACAACTGCCTAACAAGTTCTATTTCAGCCAGATATAGGGACTTGTTTTAATACAATACATCTGGAATATCTTGTTAAATGAAAAAGTCTTGAAAACAAATTGTTTTGAGTCACATATCACATGAAACAAGCTTTTTTTTTACATTTGAAGAGGTTTTTAAGCTAATTTCAAGATCACTTTTATCTCAAAAGTCCTAAATATCACATTTTATTACAAGAAATCTTGACAAGCCGATTTTCACTAGTTCCATTGGCAGATTTTTTGCTTATTTCAAGCAAAAACGTCTTTTATTTGTTGTTTTTCTTACTTATTTTTGGAGGGGCATTTTTTCCAGTGACAGCAGCAGCAGAACCGTCCTTATCGGCTCGATGTGAACCCAACAGAGCCGTTGTGTCTCAGTCTCTGCTGCCACTGCTGACTGGCTGATTTACGGCCTTGTTTACTCACAACATTTGCCGGGCCACATTTCCTCCATCTGCTGTACATCAAAACAATCCTACAGAGCAATAACAAAGAATTTAGCATAGCCTGTTAGCACCTCGGCAAAGTTAAAGGACACAGACTGCATGTAAACTAAATGTAATTAAGGGTTTATATCAAAGCGTGTTTTACAGGTAATCCTGTGATGCACATCAGCTCATTTCTGATTAAACTCCCAGTTTTTACTCACAATAGAAGAACAGAAGACACCACACTGGAAAAAATGCCCCTCCAAAAATAAGTAAGAAAAACAACAAATAAAAGACGTTTTTGCTTGAAATAAGCAAAAAAAATCTGCCAATGGAACTAGTGAAAATCGACTTGTCAAGATTTCTTGACAGGGGGTGTTTGATTTGGTGAGGCGCCAGAACTGCATGGGTGGAGTCTGAGTGGCCGAGCACCACCGGGCTTCATGTTCATGCACATTTTCCACCCGTTTCCCAGGATCCTGGTCGGCTGTGGTGGAACCCATCGCCCCGGTAACCACACCATTGGAGAGGAAACTATCTGCTCGTGAGTTTAAGGCTGTGTTCGAAACCGCATACTTCTCCTACTACTCATACTAACTTTTTGAGTTAGTATGCGAGTTTGAGTAAGCGAGAAGTTCCCGGATGCATACTAGATTCTCCTAAATGTTGGGTATGCATCATGAGGTCACTACTCATACTCAAACTGCCCAAGATGCAACGTAACGTGACGTCGCCGATCGTCATTTCCTGTCAAAACGACAGTTTCAAGCTAGCTACAAAGAGGGTAGGTTCACTTCCTGTTTTCAAAACAAAAGCACCAATTGTGTGGTAATGGCTTTCCCTATGATAAAAGGCAACGGGTATTTTATTTTGTGAAAATAACAGGAAGTGCGTTAGCTCACTGCAGCTAGCTTTAGTAGCGCCGAATTCGTGGGAACTAAATTGTAAACAGCCGGTATTTTGTCAGGTTTTCAACACGTTGGGGATCTAAACGACTACTTTCTCTCCTGAAAATGTTTCAAATGTTGCTAAAGTTTACAGAGTTTAGAGCTTAAGAGAAATCAGCTTCAGGCCGGCTGATTTCGGCTCGGGCAGGAGCGAAATGCATTGTGGGTAAACGCTCTGCATACTGTCTGATCGATGAGTATGCAGTATGTAGTATGTAGTATGTAGTATGCAGTATGTAGTATGCAGTATGTAGTATGCAGTTTGTAGTATGTAGTATGTAGTATGTAGCATGTAGTATGTAGTATGCAGTTTGTAGTATGCAGTATGTAGTATGCAGTATGCAGTATGTAGTATGCAGTATGTAGTATGCAGTATGTAGTATGCAGTTTGTAGTATGCAGTATGCAGTATGTAGTATGCAGTATGTAGTATGTAGTATGCAGTATGTAGTATGCAGTATGTAGTATGTAGTATTTAGTATGCAGTATGCAGTATGTAGTATGCAGTATGTAGTATGCAGTATGTAGCATGTAGTATGTAGTATGCAGTTTGTAGTATGCAGTATGCAGTATGTAGTCTGCAGTCTGTAGTATGTTGTATTTTGTATGTAGTATGTAGTATGCAGTATGTAGTATGCAGTATGTAGTCTGTAGTATGTTGTGTGTAGTATGCAGTATGTAGTATGCAGTATGCAGTATGTAGTATGTAGTATGTAGTATGTAGTATGCAGTATGTAGTATGCAGTATGCAGTATGTAGTATGTAGTATGCAGTATGTAGTATGCAGTATGTTGTATGTAGTATGTAGTCTGTAGCATGTAGTCTGTAGTATGTAGTATGTAGTATGTAGTATGTAGTATGCAGTATGCAGTATGTAGTATGTAGTATGTAGTATGCAGTATGTAGTCTGTTGTATGTAGTATGTAGTATGCAGTATGTAGTCTGTAGCATGTAGTCTGTAGTATGTAGTATGCAGTATGCTGTATGTAGTATACAGTATGTAGTATGCAGTATGTAGTATGCAGTATGTAGTCTGTAATATGCAGTATGCAGTATGTAGTATGTAGTATGCAGTATGCAGTATGTAGTATGCAGTATGCAGTATGTAGTATGTAGTATGTAGTATGCAGTATGCTGTATGTAGTATGCAGTATGTAGTATGCAGTATGTAGTATGCAGTATGTAGTCTGTAGTATGTAGTCTGTAGTATGCAGTATGTAGTATGTAGTATGTAGTATGCAGTATGCTGTATGTAGTATGCAGTATGTAGTATGCAGTATGTAGTATGTAGTATGCAGTATGCAGTATGTAGTATGTAGTATGTAGTATGTAGTATGTAGTATGCAGTATGTAGTCTGTAGTATGTTGTATGTAGTATGTAGTATGTAGTATGCAGTATGCAGTATGCAGTATGTAGTATGCAGTATTCAGTATGCAGTATGCAGTAAGTAGTATGTAGTATGCAGTATGTAGTCTGTTGTATGCAGTATGTAGTATGTAGTATGCAGTATGTAGTCTGTAGCATGTAGTCTGTAGTCTGTAGTATGCAGTATGTAGTCTGTAGTATGTAGTCTGTAGTATGCAGTATGCAGTATGTAGCATGTGGTATGTAGTATGCAGTATGTAGTATGTAGCATGTAGCATGTAGTATGCAGTATGTAGTATGTAGCATGCAGTCTGTAGTCTGTAGTCTGTAGTATGCAGTATGTAGTCTGTAGTATGTAGTCTGTAGTATGCAGTATGCAGTATGTAGCATGTGGTATGTAGTATGCAGTATGTAGTATGTAGCATGTAGCATGCAGTATGCAGTATATAGTATGCGGTATGCAGTATGTAGTATTCAGCTTGTAGTATGTAATATGTAGTATGGAAGTATGTAGTCTGTAGTATGTTGTATGTTGTATGTAGTATGTAGTCTGTAGTATGTAGAATGCAGTATGTAGTATACAGTATGTAGTATGTATTATGCAGTATGCAGTATGTAGTATGTAGTCTGTAGCATGTAGTCTGTAGTATACAGTATGTAGTATGCAGTATGTAGTATGCAGTATGTAGTATGCAATATGTAGTATGTATTATGTAGTATGTAGTATGTAGTATGTAGTATGTAGTATGTAGTATGCAGTATGTAGTATGTAGTATGTATTATGCAGTATGCAGTATGAACTATGTAGTATGTATTATGTAGTATGCAGTATGTAGTATGCAGTATGTATTATGTAGTATGCAGTATGTAGTATGTATTATGTAGTATGCAGTATGTAGTATGCAGTATGCAGTATGCAGTATGGAGTATGTAGTATGTATTATGTAGTATGCAGTATGGAGTATGTAATATACAGTATGTAGTATGCAGTATGTAGTATGTAATATGCAGTATGCAGTATGTAGTATGTATTATGTAGTATGTATTATACAGTATGCAGTATGCAGTATGTAGTATGTAGTATGTATTATGTATTATGCAGTATGGAGTATGTAATATACAGTATGTAGTATGCAGTATGTAGTATGTAATATGCAGTATGCAGTATGTAGTATGTATTATGTAGTATGTATTATACAGTATGCAGTATGCAGTATGTAGTATGTAATATGCAGTATGCAGTATGTAGTATGTATTATGTAGTATGTAATATACAGTATGTAGTATGTAGTATGTATTATGTAGTATGTATTATGCAGTATGCAGTATGCAGTATGTAGTATGTATTATGCAGTATGCAGTATGCAGTATGTAGTATGTAGTATGCAGTATGTAGTATGTATTATGTAGTATGTAGTATGCAGTATGCAGTATGTAGTATGTAGTATGCAGTATGTAGTATGCAGTATGTAGTATGCAGTATGTAGTATGTATTATGCAGTATGCAGTATGCAGTATGTAGTATGCAGTATGCAGTATGTAGTATGTAGTATGCAGTATGTAGTATGTATTATGTAGTATGTAGTATGCAGTATGCAGTATGCAGTATGTAGTATGCAGTATTCAGTATGCAGTATGCAGTATGTAGTATGTAGTATGTAGTCTGTTGTATGCAGTATGTAGTATGTAGTATGCAGTATGTAGTCTGTAGCATGTAGTCTGTAGTCTGTAGTATGCAGTATGTAGTCTGTAGTCTGTAGTATGCAGTATGTAGTATGCAGTATGCAGTATGTAGTATGTATTATGCAGTATGCAGTATGCATTATGTAGTATGTATTATGCAGTATGCAGTATGCAGTATGTAGTATGTATTATGCAGTATGCAGTATGCAGTATGCAGTATGTAGTATGTAGTATGCAGTATGTAGTATGTATTATGTAGTATGTAGTATGCAGTATGCAGTATGTAGTATGTAGTATGCAGTATGTAGTCTGTAGCATGTAGTCTGTAGTCTGTAGTATGCAGTATGTAGTCTGTAGTCTGTAGTATGCAGTATGCAGTATGCAGTATGTAGTATGTATTATGCAGTATGCAGTATGCAGTATGTAGTATGTATTATGCAGTATGCAGTATGCAGTATGCAGTATGTAGTATGTAGTATGCAGTATGTAGTATGTATTATGTAGTATGTAGTATGCAGTATGCAGTATGTAGTATTTAGTATGCAGTATGTAGTATGCAGTATGTAGTATGCAGTATGTAGTATGTATTATGCAGTATGTATTATACAGTATGCAGTATGCAGTATGTAGTATGTAATATGCAGTATGCAGTATGTAGTATGTATTATGTAGTATGTAATATACAGTATGTAGTATGTAGTATGTATTATGTAGTATGTATTATGCAGTATGTAGTATGCAGTATGCAGTATGCAGTATGGAGTATGTAGTATGTATTATGTAGTATGCAGTATGGAGTATGTAATATACAGTATGTAGTATGCAGTATGTAGTATGTAATATGCAGTATGCAGTATGTAGTATGTATTATGTAGTATGTATTATACAGTATGCAGTATGCAGTATGTAGTATGTAGTATGTAGTATGCAGTATGGAGTATGTAATATACAGTATGTAGTATGCAGTATGTAGTATGTAATATGCAGTATGCAGTATGTAGTATGTATTATGTAGTATGTATTATACAGTATGCAGTATGCAGTATGTAGTATGTAATATGCAGTATGCAGTATGTAGTATGTATTATGTAGTATGTAATATACAGTATGTAGTATGTATTATGTAGTATGTATTATGCAGTATGCAGTATGCAGTATGTAGTGTGTATTATGCAGTATGCAGTATGCAGTATGTAGTATGTAGTATGCAGTATGTAGTATGTATTATGTAGTATGTAGTATGCAGTATGCAGTATGCAGTATGTAGTATTTAGTATGCAGTATGTAGTATGCAGTATGTAGTATGTATTATGCAGTATGTATTATACAGTATGCAGTATGCAGTATGTAGTATGTAATATGCAGTATGCAGTATGTAGTATGTATTATGTAGTATGTAATATACAGTATGTAGTATGTAGTATGTATTATGTAGTATGTATTATGCAGTATGCAGTATGCAGTATGTAGTATGTATTATGCAGTATGCAGTATGCAGTATGTAGTATGTAGTATGCAGTATGTAGTATGTATTATGTAGTATGTAGTATGCAGTATGCAGTATGTAGTATGTAGTATGCAGTATGTAGTATGCAGTATGTAGTATGTATTATGCAGTATGCAGTATGCAGTATGTAGTATGTAGTATGCAGTATGCAGTATGTAGTATGTAGTATGCAGTATGTAGTATGTATTATGTAGTATGTAGTATGCAGTATGCAGTATGTAGTATGCAGTATTCAGTATGCAGTATGCAGTATGTAGTATGTAGTATGTAGTCTGTTGTATGCAGTATGTAGTATGTAGTATGCAGTATGTAGTCTGTAGCATGTAGTCTGTAGTCTGTAGTATGCAGTATGTAGTCTGTAGTCTGTAGTATGCAGTATGCAGTATGTAGCATGTGGTATGTAGTATGCAGTATGTAGTATGTAGCATGTAGCATGTAGTATGCAGTATGTAGTATGTAGCATGCAGTCTGTAGTCTGTAGTATGCAGTATGTAGTCTGTAGTATGTAGTCTGTAGTATGCAGTATGCAGTATGTAGCATGTGGTATGTAGTATGCAGTATGTAGTATGTAGCATGTAGCATGCAGTATGCAGTATATAGTATGCGGTATGCAGTATGTAGTATTCAGCTTGTAGTATGTAATATGTAGTATGGAAGTATGTAGTCTGTAGTATGTTGTATGTTGTATGTAGTATGCAGTATGTAGTATGCAGTATGTAGTATGCAATATGTAGTATGTATTATGTAGTATGCAGTATGTAGTATGTAGTATGTAGTATGCAGTATGTAGTATGTAGTATGTATTATGCAGTATGCAGTATGAACTATGTAGTATGTATTATGTAGTATGCAGTATGTAGTATGCAGTATGTATTATGTAGTATGCAGTATGTAGTATGTATTATGTAGTATGTAGTATGCAGTATGTAGTATGCAGTAAGCAGTATGCAGTATGGAGTATGTAGTATGTATTATGTAGTATGCAGTATGGAGTATGTAATATACAGTATGTAGTATGCAGTATGTAGTATGTAATATGCAGTATGTAGTATGTATTATGTAGTATGTATTATACAGTATGCAGTATGCAGTATGTAGTATGTAGTATGTAGTATGCAGTATGGAGTATGTAATATACAGTATGTAGTATGCAGTATGTAGTATGTAATATGCAGTATGCAGTATGTAGTATGTATTATGTAGTATGTATTATACAGTATGCAGTATGCAGTATGTAGTATGTAGTATGTAGTATGGAGTATGTAATATACAGTATGTAGTATGCAGTATGTAGTATGTAATATGCAGTATGCAGTATGTAGTATGTATTATGTAGTATGTATTATACAGTATGCAGTATGTATTATGTAGTATGTAATATACAGTATGTAGTATGTATTATGTAGTATGTATTATGCAGTATGCAGTATGCAGTATGTAGTATGTATTATGCAGTATGCAGTATGCAGTATGTAGTATGTAGTATGCAGTATGTAGTATGTATTATGTAGTATGTAGTATGCAGTATGCAGTATGTAGTATTTAGTATGCAGTATGTAGTATGCAGTATGTAGTATGCAGTATGTAGTATGTATTATGCAGTATGCAGTATGTAGTATGTAGTATGCAGTATGTAGTATGTATTATGTAGTATGTAGTATGCAGTATGCAGTATGTAGTATGTAGTATGCAGTATGCAGTATGTAGTATGTAGTATGCAGTATGTAGTATGTTTTATGTAGTATGTAGTATGCAGTATGCAGTATGTAGTATTTAGTATGCAGTATGTAGTATGCAGTATGTAGTATGCAGTATGTAGTATGTATTATGCAGTATGCAGTATGTAGTATGTAGTATGCAGTATGTAGTATGTATTATGTAGTATGTAGTATGCAGTATGCAGTATGTAGTATGCAGTATGTAGTATGCAGTATGTAGTATGCAGTATGTAGTATGTATTATGCAGTATGCAGTATGTAGTATGTAGTATGCAGTATGTAGTATGTATTATGTAGTATGTAGTATGTAGTATCCAGTATGCAGTATGTAGTATGCAGTATGCAGTATGTAGTATGCAGTATGCAGTATGTAGTATGTAGTATGTAGTATGCAGTATGTAGTATGCAGTATGCAGTATGCAGTATGTAGTATGCAGTATGTAGTATGCAGTATGTAGTATGCAGTATGCAGTATGCAGTATGCAGTATGCAGTATGTAGTATGCAGTATGTAGTATGCAGTATGTAGTATGTATTATGTAGTATGCAGTATGTAGTATGCAGTATGTAGTATGTAGTATGTAGTATGTAGTATGCAGTATGCAGTATGCAGTATGTAGTATGCAGTATGCAGTATGTAGTATGCAGTATGTAGTATGTATTATGTAGTATGTAGTATGCAGTATGTAGTATGCAGTATGTAGTATGTATTATGTAGTATGTAGTATGTAGTATGTAGTATGTATTATGTAGTATGCAGTTTGCAGTATGCAGTATGTATTATGTAGTATGCAGTATGCGGTTTCGAACACAGCTTAAGACTCTTGGTCCTTCCACTTTGCGTTTCCGTGGCGACGTGCTGTGAGCGTTCAGTCTGCGTACAGAAGGACGGCGGCCCTGTTGTGACCAATCTTCGCCGCATTTGATCCACGTTGCTGAAGGATTCCTCCCAGTGTTTTCATGTCATCGGCGCTTGAGAGGCGCTTTAAAGACGGCGCGCCGGCTTAGGCGCTCAGTATCGTTCTTATCTGCGTGTCCATAAAGAGGAGCGAGATTTCCCATTTCCACTCGGAGGCTGGTGTGGAGGCGCTCCAAACGCAGAGCTACAGCCGTACCTGTGATTACACCGCTTATACACAGCAAACAGCGAGATGGAGCTGCATGTGGATGATAGAGAGAAAACAGTGTGCTTATGAAAGTCTCACATTCCAGCGGAAGGGAATAATTTAATTTGCAAAGCAAAGACCCTAAGTCGTCCCCAAATGAAAGCCCCCGGGGCTTTTACCTCCGTACAATAGACCTTTAATCCAATGAGACGCACACTCACACAATCCTCTCCAACACTGTTGTTTTTTTTACTTTTTTATATTCTCTTTGTCTATATATTGCATCGTTTTCCTTTCTTTTGAAATCGTGATGCTCCAACATGTTTTTCCAGCATTAAAATCTGAAGTCTGTTACATCTTTTCTCTTATTTTTTTTCTTCAGAAAAAAAAAAAAAAAAAAGCCAATTATGGCATCAATTGCTCCTTTTCAATTAAAAAGCGTGGACCGATAACAATAGTCCTTATTTTTAGTAATAGATTGAAACGACCTTCCTCCCTTTTAAAAAGAAGCGATGAGAGCAAAGAAGGATGTTGTTGTGTGGGTCTGCTTTTTGTTTTTATCGAAGCCAGCACGATAATAATTTGGTTTTAAGATGAGTTCTGTTGGTATATTGGTGTATTAGACCCAAAATAATGGATCCTAACAGAGAAAAAGTGCCTTAAACGTTCAATATTAATGAATTAAACAAGACAAAATTGTACATGATGTCACTTCCTTTCACATTGGATCATTTATCATGAAAAACAGTCGGTTAAATGTGTTTTTTAACTTTTTCTTTCATCCACTGCATCCAAGAGAAGTGTCTTTAACATGCTAACTGAGGCCTGCAGAGTCTGAGATGTAGCTCTTGGGTTTCTGACCTTGGGGTGACCTTTAACCTTTAACATGCTAACTGAGGCCCGCAGAGTCTGAGATGTAGCTCTTTGGATTTCTGACCTTGGGGTGACCTTTAACCTTTAACATGCTAACTGAGGCCCGCAGAGTCTGAGATGTAGCTCTTTGGGTTTCTGACCTTGGGGTGACCTTTAACCTTTAACATGCTAACTGAGGCCCGCAGAGTCTGAGATGTAGCTCTTGGGTTTCTGACCTTGGGGTGACCTTTAACCTTTAACATGCTAACTGAGGCCTGCAGAGTCTGAGATGTAGCTCTTGGGTTTCTGACCTTGGGGTGACCTTTAACCTTTAACATGCTAACTGAGGCCCGCAGAGTCTGAGATGTAGCTCTTTGGGTTTCTGACCTTGGGGTGACCTTTAACCTTTAACATGCTAACTGAGGCCCGCAGAGTCTGAGATGGAGCTCTTGGGTTTCTGACCTTGGGGTGACCTTTAACCTTTAACATGATTTACTGAACACCCGGTAAGGATCAGATGAAACATATATATCTTGTGATTGGTGGAAATTACATAAATTACATATTTACATAAATTCACATTAATTAAAAACAAAATATCAATTGTTTTAAGCTTTTTACTTGATAATTCTGATCAGGCAGAGTTTCATCCACCTGCCATGTGTGACTCGGTCTTTGTTTGCCTGTAAATCTCAGCTTCATGTCCGTGTCTACAGTTCCTGGCTGTAAAATTATACTGTTCATCATGTAAAATACACTATTTTCCCCGGATAAGAAGCCCCGGATGGGCTCTGAAAGTCTGACATTCTCAGGCAGGGATTTCAGATTTAGATGTAGATTTATGGATTGTCTTTAAAATTCTTTGCACTTGTAAAATGCTTTATTTGTTTTTTAAATCTCCGCCTTCTCCTCTCTCTCAAACCCTTTTTTTTTTTTTTTTCCTTTTTATAAATCCCAAGGACCCTTCCGACTGCCATTTAATTTACTTTGAATAAAGAGGCCTCTCTAAACTGGGGTAATAATGTCAAGTTGAACCTTTAAACTTTGCATAGGGAAATCAAGTGTGCGCAGCAGAGGAGTCAAACAGAATAGAAATGACTGCAGCCATCAACAATCTGGGTTCGGTAACGGAGAAATCTATCATATACCTTTTATTCAAGGAGATATCTGCAGAGAGTAATTCTGTTCATCCTCAATTGGTGATATTTCTGCGTCTAACCTTCACCACTCGCCTGATTCCAACATGATTTAAGCACAAACCTGTTTGTTTTGTTAGATAAGTCAATTATCTTTCCCCAGATTTAGAAAATGTTGCCTTGTCTTCCTGTAAAAACAGTTAAAAGTTCCCCCGTCGGCTCTTAAACTGAAGCATTTAACAGAGAGCTGGTGGAAAATACACGATAATGCAAACTGATAAAAAAGATTCAAAAGCCTGGCGTGCTGGTTATAGTCACAATAAATCCCGCACTGACAGTTTCCACCAGGTTAAACTGAACCATCTCATTCCACAGGATCTCATTTAAAGAGATTTCAACAGAAAAAAACGTCACTTTTTATCCATTGGTTAAAAATGCCGCCATTGTGGTTTAAATAACAGCTTATTTACTAATTAATACATTTTTACAAATACTAAACTACTTTTCAATGATAATCGTTGTTAATAAAAGTTCTATTAGAAAACTTATATGAGTCTTAAATCTGTAGGGGTGGAGTCTGAGAGTGGTTAGCCTAGCTTAGCTTAAAGGATCCGAGTGTGGTTAGCCTAGCTTAGCTTAAAGAGTCCGAGTGTGGTTAACCTAGCTTAGCTTAAAGAGTCCGAGTGTGGTTAGCCTAGCTTAGCTTAAAGAGTCCAAGTGTGGTTTGCCTAGCTTAGCTTAAAGAGTCCGAGTGTGGTTAGCCTAGCTTAGCTTAAAGAGTCCAAGTGTGGTTTGCCTAGCTTAGCTTAAAGAGTCCGAGTGTGGTTAGCCTAGCTTAGCTTAAGGAGTCTGAGTGTGGTTAGCCCAGTTTAGCTTAACGAGTCCAAGTGTGGTTAGCCCAGTTTAGCTTAACGAGTCCGAGTGTGGTTAGCCCAGTTTAGCTTAACGAGTCCAAGTGTGGTTAGCCCAGTTTAGCTTAAAGAGTCTGAGTGTGGTTAGCCCAGTTTAGCTTAACGAGTCCAAGTGTGGTTAGCCTAGCTTAGCTTAAAGAGTCTGAGTGTGGTTAGCCTAGCTTAGCTTAAAGAGTCTGAGTGTGGTTAGCCCAGCTTAGCTTAAAGAGTCTGAGTGTGGTTAGCCTAGCTTAACAGTAAGCTTGTCCAAAGAACACACACACATGCACTTCAACAGCTTCCTGACTTTTCTGATTTTGGTTTATACTCTAAATCTTTAAACAGCAAAGGACAAGATTCTGGACTATTGTGCACAAAATAACAACCTGGAGGATATTGTTAGATGATAAAGCTGATGTTTTTAGTTTTTTGAAGTTTTAAAGTTGAGCTAAACTCTATGGACTTTGGTAATTGCAACACAATTATTACCTCAGGATGAAGTAAAGAAATCAAACAGTTCTTTGGGTCTTTGCTGCCAGCAGCAGTCAGCTGGTGTTTCATTCTTCTGTGGCCAAGCAGCAGCTTCAATTTTATGCTTTGAGCACCAGAAGAAATGTGTGGAGACGTTTAGTTTTTCAAAGGAATAGTTATGAATTCATCATCATCATCATAAATGATGCAGAAAAAAAGCTGGTATATAGAATATAAAGGTTTTTTATTCACCACCAGAGAAGAATTACCTGTGTGAAAACGGTTAAAGAATTTTTATGTCATCAAGGAGTCTTTTTATGTAAAAGAAAACTTTTATTTGTGGGCTCAATGTAAAATGTTATCAACATAAGAACAGACTTTTTGTCAGAAAAAGCTCATAAAATCTCATATGTACTATTTCTAATGACCAACAATATTCTTCTCAACCTTTAAAGATGTATTTTTTTTTAAAGACAGCTAATTCTAAACTGAGTTTGTTTGTTCCAACCTTTTTTCGAACATGTTCGAGTTCTGCAGCGTGACATTTGTGACACGTATGTAAAACATAAGTTTGCTCAGAAAAAACATGGCACTGAAAATGTCGTGATTTTACCACTTTTGACACTATAGTGAAACTGTTACGTTTTGCACTGTGAACCAATTTAGCTGCGACACATCCTGGCGTGAAACTGCAAAGCCACTTTATTTCTCTGGATAACACGGCAGCATATTGTATCATCGTTCACTCCTCAGCCAAAGGCTGGTGGGTCTGTCCCAATGTGCTGGGTTATGGGGAGCAGGAACGTTAGCTGCATGCTGTTAGCTTAACACAAAAAACAGGTATGCAGTTTCTGAACCTGCCCAGCTGGCTTTGGTGTTAAAGGTTTAAAAAACTGTGATATAACAGGAGACGTTTCAGATAGGGATGCAGGAATTCCACTTTTTTTCAAACCGATACTAGGATCTGAGTACTTGACGATACTTCTACCACCAAAAAATGCAATGAATTCACTGGAAAACATGCCCCTCCAAAAATAAGTAAAAAAACAACAAATAAAAGACGTTTTTGCTTGACATAAGCAAAAAAATCTGCCAATGGAACTAGTGAAAATCGGCTTGTCAAGATTTCTTGAAATAAAATGTGATATTTAGGACTTTTGAGATAAAAGTGATCTTGAAATTAGCTTAAAAACCTCTTCAAATGTAAAAAAAAAAGCTTGTTTCATGTGATATGTGACTCAAAACAATTTGTTTTCAAGACTTTTACATTTAACAAGATATTCCAGATGTATTGTCTTCAAACAAGTCCCTATATCTGGCTGAAATAGAACTTGTTAGGCAGTTGTGTCTCATATTAAGTGTAATGAGATATTTTGACTAGAAATGAGACAAATATACTTGGTAAGACTTTGATTTTTTCCGGGACAATGTTGCCCCAGCGGCGGAGGAAGGAGGACCAGGTAGTGAAGGCGGGATTCAGGCTGTTAACGATGCTAATGCTAACGCTAATGCTAACAGGGAGACGGAGACGAGTCCATTGTTATGTTAGCGGCTATGTGAGTGAGACTGCATTTGCACACAGATAAGCTACATAGCAGACTTTTGTGGTGATTATTGTATATTTATTGATTGATACTGTAGTCATGTGACTATAGTGAGCTCGCCGTACCTTAGCTTTGGCTGAATTGACGCCTCTGAGACAGGTTTCGGTCTCACTAGCCCAGTGGTTCCCAAACTTTTTGTGCCCGAGGCACACCAAAGGACAAGTAAAAATCTCACGGCACACCTATTGTGCCAAATTTTGTGTTCATGGTATCGGCTAACTTTAACGAGTACGAGTATATTAGAATAGTATCGGGACTAGGGATGCACCGATACCAGTATCAGGTATCAGTGCATCCCTAGTTTTAGAGCCTTCTACAACCCTGCTCGTCCACAAACAAGTGCTAATTTGTTAGCTAATGAAGCTAGTTGGTCTAGTGTAGCCCAAAATATGGTTGTACCTGAGTCAGAAATACTTGGAAAATGTTGGTGCTGTATGTAGTTGTGGCAACGTGTTTTTTTATTAACTGAGTAAAAAGTAGTTGGATGTTTAGAGAGTTGGTTAACTTCATTAACAGACTGGAAGCAGGTGGAAATATCATGCTCATTTACCTTTATCTATTTGACTGCATTATGTATTAAATCTGGAACAAAAAGAAGTAAAAATGCATTTTTTTCTTCTTAACTTCTGTTGTTTATCAAGCAAAAGTCGACGCTTCCAAGGATCTGACCTCTTCAAACTGCACATAAACACATTTCACTAAACCATCGAGTAAAGGACAAATAAAAAGGCTTACACTGGAAAAAATCAGTCTTACCAAGTATATTTGTCTCATTTCTAGTTCAAATATCTCATTACACTTAATATAAGACACAACTGCCTAACAAGTTCTATTTCAGCCAGATATAGGGACTTGTTTGAAGACAATACATCTGGAATATCTTGTTAAATGAAAAAATCTCACATATCAGTCACATATCATATGAAACAAGCTTTTTTTTTACATTTGAAGAGGTTTTTAAGCTAATTTCAAGATCACTTTTATCTCAAAAGTCCTAAATATCACATTTTATTTCAAGAAATCTTGACAAGCCGATTTTCACTAGTTCCATTGGCAGATTTTTTTGCTTATTTCAAGCAAAAACGTCTTTTATTTGTTGTTTTTTTACTTATTTTTTTCCAGTGTAAAACCAGCCATCTGAAGCCCAGCAGAGGTTAAGTTTTGCTCATTTCAGATGAACCTGATGGATAATAAATCTCAGATGTGATGAACCTGATCACAGAGGCCGTCCTGAGTTAGCATGTGTTCAGTTTAAAAAAAAAAACACAAGTCCTGCCCTCAAATCCAAAGTCGAGGGCAGCGGGGCAAGAAATAAACAGATTTGAGAAAGCAATCAACACCCCTCCACCCCCCCCCCCCATCTCCGACCCCCCTGAGCTGATTTGCATCTGATCCCCAAGATCATGTTTTATTTATCAGTAATCACAACCAATCAGGGAAGAAATTAATCAATGAAGGCGCGAGGCAGGAGCGATATCCGCCATCTGGGGGCTGCGCTGATCCCTTCCACCCCCTGGAAGGCACATGCACACTCACGTGCACACACACATGAGCACACACAGAGGGGCATGTCCGACATATAGATGCACACGCATGTGCACACGGACACGCAGCCGTGATGCGAGACATCCACACAGAGGACGACGCACACCGGTCCCCTCTCCACCGGCTTGTCATAGGCCCATATTTAGGTGACTGATATTTTTCTCTCCCCCTACCAATGAGCTCCAAGCAAGTCCATATGGCCTGGATCAAAGGTGTTGCTGGGTGCATGCTTCTGCTTTATTGCCAGCCGCTGCTGTTAATTAGGAAACAAGATCACAGGCAGTATTAAAATCCAATTAAATTGATATGAACAGATTGCCAAGTGATGTTCGCTAATGTATAATTGAGCACCATGCAAATTTCTCTGGCTGCCTTTTGTTTTTGCCGTGGCTCTGCCTCTATCTCGCCGGCCCCACGATGAGCAACCGAGCTTGAAACTTTTCTGCTTCCTGTCGTCACCAGCAGAGAGATAAACAAGTTAATGCCCTGAGATGGGGGGGGGAACACATGCTTTCATCAGTTAAAGCGGTCGGTATCCATTCCTATCGTGCTCCAGCAGCAGAGGTTCCGACGAATCGTAGTTGGACACGTTTTGTCCTCCTCGTCTGGACATGAACGTTTAAATAATGTGTGTGTTTATCTTCCAGGAATACAGCTGAATGTGTCACGCTTTGTTTACTGCAGCCGCAGATTAAAGTGGACCGTCTGAAATTAAAATGAACCACAGTGGAAAAAATCTAAATCATACCAAGTATATTTGTCTCATTGAGTATCTCATTACACTTAATATGAGACACAACTGCCTAACAAGTTCTATTTCAGCCAGATATAGGGACTTGTTTGAAGACAATACATCTGGAATATCTTGTTAAGTGAAAAAGTCTTGAAAACAAATTGTTTTGAGTCTGATTTCATATGAAACAAGCTTTTTTTTTTTCATTTGAAGAGGTTTTTAAGCTAATTTCAAGATCACTTTTATCTCAAAAGTCCCAAATATCACATTTTATTTCAAGAAATCTTGACAAGCTGATTTTCACTAGTTCCACTGGCAGATTTTTTTGCTTATTTCAAGCAAAAACGTCTTTTATTTGTTGTTTTTTTACTTATTTTTGGAGGGGCATTTTTTCCAGTGCATATACAAATAAAAGTTAAAAATAGGGCTGGGCGAGTTAACTCGTTTTTATCGCGTTAACGCATGTTTTTTGTTTTGTTTTTGTTGGGAAAATTTAAAAAAACAAAAAATTTGGGGGGCTTTTGTGCCTTTTAATGGAAAGTTCAGAGAGACAGGAAGCAGAGAGAGGGGGAACGACACGCAGCACAGGGCCGTCCAATGCGGGACGCGAACCGGGGCCAAAATCAGAATCAGCTTTATTGGCCAGGTTTGAGTAAACAAACAAGGTATTTGACTCCAGTTAAACTTCACTCTCAAAGTACAACACTCAACAATAACATGAAAGAATAAAATTAGAAATAAGCTGCAGCGAGGACTGTAGCCTCTGTACATGGGGCGCCTGCTCAGCCCACTACGCCACAGACCACCCCTGTTTTATTATTTATTTTATTATTGTAAAATTCTGTTGCTCACAGGCTTTTATTTTGTAAAAGTCTGTTGCTCACAGGCTTTTATTATTGTAAAAGTCTGTAGCTCACAGGCTTTTATTTTGTAAAAGTCTGTTGCTCACAGGCTTTTATTTTGTAAAAGTCTGTTGCTCACAGGCTTTTATTTTGTAAAAGTCTGTTGCTCACAGGCTTTTATTTTGTAAAAGTCTGTTGCTCACAGGCTTTTATTTTGTAAAAGTCTGTTGCTCACAGGCTTTTATTTTGAAAAAGTCTGCTGCTCACAGGCTTTTATTCTGTAAAAGTCTGCTGCTGTCTGCTGTGGAACAGGAAAAGAAAGTAATCGGCGGATCCACCAAACATGGAGAAGGGTACGGAACTTTTACTCGGCCATTTTCATTTTAAAGTTCTTCCAGACGGCGGAGTCGACAGAACCAAAGTCATCTGTAAACACTGCCAAGTTGAATTGTCTTCTCAGCGAAGTAGTTCCAGTCTAAAATATCACTTAAAGGCAAAACACACAACTGATAGCAGCAAGTCATTCAAGGAAACAGACAGTGGAGCGAGGCTTCTACATAAAAACTACAGAAAGATGCTGATGTTAAAAGTGTGTTTGCACAACAAATGTTATGGCACTTTCATTCATATGGCAGCACATTTAAAATAAAGCTAAATGCTAAAGGCTATACACTACTTTTGGATTCATTTTTGGATTCTGCGTACAAATGCGATTAATCGTGATTAATCAGGGAAATCATGTGATTAATTAGATTAAACATTTTAATCGTTGCCTCAGTTAAAACATAAGAGGTATTCTTATTTTAAGTTACTGGATAATAATGTGAAGCCATTATTTAAACAGCAGTCACCTTGAGATAAAGACATCTTGTGCAATAAAGACCTGAGCGCAACATAACAAAAAAAGACCATTATTCAAATGAAGGGCAGGCTTTAATGGCTTTTTCGCTTGAACTGGTCTTGAGCAACTGAGAAAAAGTAGAAATTGTGTTTTTTTTTTTTGACGTCTCCAAGAAATTAAATGATATAAAAACTAGGAGGCAGAGGAAATCTGGGCAGTCTGAATGTGAGGTGCACGTTATCAGCCTCTTATAGTTCGCTGCTCCCGCGCGCACACACACACCGAACACAAGTCAAATTACAGGTGAACGTAACGTGGTAGCCGGCAAAGCCTCCGAGGAAGCCGAGGAACTCGGAGGCAAACAAAGGAAGCCCCGGAGCCGCACGGGAGAAAGTGAATCCCTCAAACAATGTCGAACACTGATCCCATCAGCCTCCGCTAACATGGCGGGTCGGGCGGGTCGCGGGATAGGACACATTAAGGATTAGGGATTAAAAAACTCGATTAGAAGGTCCCCCGGCCCAGGTTCTCTTAACATCCACACATGGAGATGCGACTGGTCAAACCGGTTAAGAAGAGAGGGATTTCCTTCCTCTGAGCCTTAAGCCCGTCCAACGTGGGCCGGGAAGCTCCAACAAAGGGGCTTAGTCCTGTTGGGATGATGAATGCTTTGAATGATGATCAGGTTGTCACGCTGTCCGGGCCAGTAAAGCCGTCATCTGCCTCAGCTCCCCCTTTTTCAGGGGATTTAATAGTTATTAAACTGGGCTTCTCTGTTTCTAGAGTCCGGTGTATATACTGTAGACCTATTTGGAATGACTTGGATGGTCTTTCAGTGGGTTTCTGAGGACTTATTTCGGGGGTCTTTAAATAGGCTTTGAAACATGTGTCCCAGGAGTATGATCCCATTATTTGAAAGGCCGATGGGAGTCTGTGTAAAGGAACTGAAGTTCCTCTGAGGTTAATGCATTGGAAAAAATCAAAGTCTTACCAAGTATATTTGTCTCATTTCTAGTCCAAATATCTCATTACACTTAATATGAGACACAACTGCCTAACAAGTTCTATTTCAGCCAGATATAGGGACTTGTTTTAATACAATACATCTGGAATATCTTGTTAAGTGAAAAAGTCTTGAAAACAAATTGTTTTAAGTCATATTTCATATGAAACAAGCGTTTTTTTTTTCATTTGAAGATGTTTTTAAGCTAATTTCAAGATCACTTTTATCTCAAAAGTCCTAAATATCACATTTTATTTCAAGAAATATTGACAAGCCGATTTTCACTAGTTCCATTGGCAGATTTTTTTTGCTTATTTCAAGCAAAAACGTCTTTTATTTGTTGTTTTTCTTACTTATTTTTGGAGGGGCATTTTTTTCCAGTGTGAAAAGGTTACTAATGTTAGCAAGATCCAGGAGAAATCATTCAGAAAGACTTCACAGAATTCTTAAGGGCAGTTTATGGACCTACGGGGGGGGTTTGGAATAGATTCCAATAACTAAATGTGACTTTAAAGTGTTTTTAAGAATACTTACTCACACTTTAACTTGATTTGCCCAGTCCCAGAGGTGTCTCTGAAGCTGTTTCAGTGGTTTTAAAGGATGTTTTTAACAATCAGTTTTACAATTGTGCAAAAATAGAGAATTACAGCAGGGAGAAAGACAGGGAAGTGGCTAATCTTTGAGGAGCTTTCAGGGAGGGTAGGGTAGGCTAACCCTAACCCGATGGGTTCCCCAATGCCTAGGGTTAGACATAGACATAGGGACTTGTTTGAAGACAATACATCTTGAATATCTGGAAAAAGTCTTGAAAACAAATTGTTTTGAGTCATATTTCATATGAAACAAGCTTTTTTTTTTTACATTTGAAGAGGTTTTTAAGCTAATTTCAAGATCACTTTTATCTCAAAAGTCCTAAATATCACATCTTATTTCAAGAAATCTTGACAAGCCGATTTTCACTAGTTCCATTGGCAGATTTTTTTGCTTATTTCAAGCAAAAACGTCTTTTATTTGTTGTTTTTCTTACTTATTTTTGGAGGGGCATTTTTTCCACTGCAAGCTGTTGTGAACGCTCTGCTCACACCCATCAGCCACAACATTAAAACCCCTAAAAAAAAATCAGGTGAATATCATTCATTTTATTACAATGCAATAAGCTGTGAGGAAAACTTAGGTCCTGGTGTTCATAGATGTAGAAAGTGCCATCAGTCACCTTGCCTAGGCTTAGACATTCGGGAAGTTTCATTTTAATTCGATCCTTAAATTCTGGCTCAGACATCATCAAACATGTCTGTATGTTCTGATTTTTGTCGGTTTAATGGTCCTAAACCTGCTCCAGCAAACAAACCCGGTGATTACAGAGTTCCACTCCAAGCTCAGACATTTCTAACATCAGCCACCAAATATTTCTCCTCGTCACAACTCAATGAGCCCAATCACATTCAGTACTGTTGGCATATCATTGCCACTTAAAACACTTAAAACAAGAAACTAAACAGGTTGGATGCGAATGAAAAACAACCATCAGATGCCACATCGCCACAGTCCTCGGCCGCGGGCCAAGTCAAAACCTACAGAGGACGTCGGGATGTCTCCGAGTCGGGCCGAGCGTGGGATGCAGAAGAAAGAGGGATAAAGAGATGGATGAGGAGAAGTGGGTGCAGCTGGTGCCCTTTGTCGCTCTAGTGGATGGTCCTCGGAGCTTCGGATCCACCGGGAGGGCAGAGAAAGCCGCAGTAATGACATGCTAATGTGACAGTCAGGAAAGAATACTACAGAGATCGGAAATTGCGCCAATTCTCTGCTGTAAATGGGCAACATTGCAAAAAAAAAGGAGGGGAAATAGTCCCCCCCTCCCTTTTTCTATGAAGAGTGATAAAAGCCTTGATAAAGCTCAATAAAAAGAGATTTGGAGATATGAAGCATGCACATGAAAAAGTGGAATGCAGGTGGGGAAGGACGGATAAAGGTGTAATTTTGGTGGGAAGGAGTGTCTAAGGCCTGCTGGGAAATCTGCATGTGGAGCCGGAGGATTTTTTTTGGCTTTGCAGCATATTTCTGTAAAAATCAAAGTCTTACCAAGTATATTTGTCTCATTTCTAGTCAAAATATCTCATTACACTTAATATGAGACACAACTGCCTAACAAGTTCTATTTCAGCCAGATATAGGGACTTGTTTTAATACAATACATCTGGAATATCTTGTTAAATGAAAAAGTCTTGAAAACAAATTGTTTTGAGTCACATATCATATGAAACAAGCTTTATTTTGACATCTGAAGAGGTTTTTAAGCTAATTTCAAGATCACTTTTATCTCAAAAGTCCCAAATATCACATCTTATTTCAAGAAATCTTGACAAGCCGATTTTCACTAGTTCCATTGGCAGAGCCATCGGTGCCGATTCCACCTTTAAACTCTCCACAACTGTTGGACACCCACAGGATCCGTGTCCGCAGGTCAGAACAAAAGCTACAGATGCCCACATCACAAACCTGCACCTCTAAGAGGTAACCGAACCCTAACCCTAACCCTTACCCTAACCCTAACCCTTACCCTTACCCTAACCCTAACCCTAACCCTAACCCTTACCCTAACCCTTACCCTTACCCTTACCCTTACCCTTACCCTAACCCTTACCCTAACCCTAACCCTAACCATCCCCTAACCTTAACCCTAACCCTAACCATACCCTAACCCTACCCTAACCCTAACCCTTACCCTAACCCTAACCCTAACCCTAACCATCCCCTAACCTTAACCCTAACCCTAACCATACCCTAACCCTACCCTAACCCTTACCCTAACCCTAACCCCCTAACCCCCTAACCCTAACCCAAACCCTACAGCAGACCTGATCACCGCTGCCGGGTTACATCTCGATCATCAGGCGCTCACGCTGCACGATGTGAGCGGTTCACAGACAGCTGATGTTATCTGAGCTACGAACCTTTGAAAAGCTTCACATCAGGTTAAAAAAAAAAGAAAGAAGAAGGTTAGAATCTACATTACTTTACATAACAATCTCTAATTTAGATGTTGTTTGCAGCTGAAACTGAACCATATCCCACATCTACGTGTGCAGAGAGCAGCACATTTTCCTTTTATATTCCTGCAGTTATGCACACAGAACAATATCCAACAAGACATTAATATGTACATGCTTCCAAAGAACGAAAGAGCACATTAATTGCCTCTAATTCTTGCCTCTAATAATTCATTAACGCACACGAATCTGCATTTAATTCACACTGTGAGTGCTGTTTGCCGTTTTGGAGGACCCGGCGCCGCTGCTTAAGAAACAAGTAAATTAGCATTGCTTGTACTTGCTTTTAGAAAATTATTGCTTTTAATTAAAAGATTCCTTACTTCTTCCCCAGACAGTTGCTGCCTCCCTCTCCGCTGCCGCCTTTTTACCCATGAATAATCGGGATAATACCTTTATTAATGTAATATTTCACTTTTCAGAACGTTTACAGAATGCTTTAAATTTAAAGGTTTAGATGAAAGTATAATTAGAAGATGCACCATGATCATATGTACGGCGTGTAGAGAGAAGGATTGCATGAAGAAGATGTAAAAACTTTCAAATGTGCTGATGAAAACCAAGTGTTTGCAACATTTAATCTGTTTCAGTAAGATGTTTGTTGATGTTGATGTTAGTCCAAGAAAAAGTATGTTTTTAAGTCGTGATGTTTTCCTGCTTTAAACGAGCAGTTTGTAAGGTGTGGAGCAGCAACGGAACAGAGACTGAATGCAAAAGTGACTTTAAAACAGTTTAATGTGCCTTTCCCATCCCAATCCTGCGTCCTCCGTGCACAGTTTCGCCAGCTAAATGTGACCGAACAGGGTTTCTGTTTCTATTTCTCAGAATGTGGTGACGCTGGGTTCCTCTGTGGAGTTATTTTGGTGAAAAACTGTGAAAATCGAGGATTATTGATTAAAGGAGAATTCCGGCATTTTTACAAACATATCCCATCTGTTGGAGACCCAGGGAAGTTGGCCAAAGGGAAAACCGCGAGAAATGTTCATGCCCGCTGCGCAAAGTTGTCCAATTGCGCTGATTTCCATGAAAGCGGGCTCTTTCGGGCAAGCTTTTAACCTTTCCTGAGGCTCTTAACGTGTATCAAAATACTTTTGACCGAATTGGCCGTGGTGTCAGTAGCAATACAATTCAACCCAGCGGCTAACCATACCGTTAGCTAGCACAGACATGATACATTTCATGTTCTGGATCATCGGTTTGAGCCATCCTCGCTGCATCTTGTGCCAACAACTCTTCATCAGTGTATTCTGGTTCAAAAAGATAACCCCGACCATCAAACTCTTCCATTCCAACATCAGAATCTGACGAACTATCCATCTCGAAATTGCAAACAATAAAATCCCGAGGGTTCTTATCTCCCGCAGCTGAATAATGGGGGAAGGTGCGCTCCTTCCAGCAGTCATGTGACACGTCATGACATCACGGTGTTGAAACGAGTCAGCTGTTCGATAGGAAACAATAACAAACATGGCAATGTGTAGTTCGGTTCCCGAGGGTCGTTTTTGGTGGACAAAAAGACCATTTTGGAATACTATAGTGTATGACTTCGGCGATCGATTTGTGCGCACGCCTGTGGAACACGGAAGCTGAGAGAGGTAGGTGCGCTGTTTTTGAAATCTCTAAATGTATCATGTCTGTGCTAGCTAACGGTATGGTTAGCCGCTGGGTTGAATTGTATTGCTACTGACACCACGGCCAATTCAGTCAAAAGTATTTTGATACACGTTAAGAGCCTCAGGAAAGGTTAAACGCTTGCCCGATAGAGCCCGCTTTCATGGAAATCAGCGCAATTGAACAACTTTGCGCAGCGGGCATGAAAATGTCTCGCGGTTTTCCCTTTGGCCAACTTCCCTGGGTCTCCAACAGATGGGATATGTTTGTAAAAATGCCAGAATTCTCCTTTAAGTATCTATGACTCTTTTACTGTTTGCTTTGAAACTGTGTTTATTAAACTGAATAACATGTCAATGTGCATGTGTTCAGGGATGTGTTTTGTATGCTGAACACATAGGTGCCAGGATCTCTATTCATTTATAGACCTCGGGGTCTCGTGCACCTCGGGGTCTCGGGCACCTCGGGGTCTCGGGCACCTCGGGGTCTCGGGCACCTCGGGGTCTCGGGCACCTCGGGGTCTCAGTGTCAGGATCCAGTTTAGATCAAATTAAACAAAAAAAAGGTATTTTTTTGGGTGAGCTTCAAGCTTTTAAACCAAAGTGTGAAATAAAACTCGCCCTTGATGTTAAAAAAAAGTCGCCGCTGCTTCCCTGTAACTCTGAACCACAGCTTAGAAACACCTTCATCCAACACAATGAACAGCACATTTGGACGTAACCGTGTTTGTTATTCACCATAAAAAGGTTCCAACTTGGATAGAAGAACAGGAATACATGGGTGTGTGTGTGTGTGTGTCCTAAATATGGCGGCTGAGTGTAAGGTGTGGGCGGCTGTGAGCACCTAATTGGCCCAGATATCACAGGATGAAATATTCATGTGGAGGCTTCTGAAAAGAGAATCTGGTGTGTAATGATGAAGTTGGACTGTTTTATCTGCCGTGCACCCCACTGACACACTTACAGCTCGCCGCACGACACCACCCACACGCAGACACACAACTATGTTAAAGCACACACATAAACCTGTGATCTGGGCTGTGTACGAGTCAGGAGAACTAGCTTCTTACAGCATATAAACAAAAAAAAACACTCCAGAGTCCATCCTTTCCTGCACAGAGAGGGACAAACCGGCTTAGAGTTGGTTTTAAGTGCCTGAAAGGCAGCGTTTAAACTAATAAGTGGCCTGCGAGGCCCATCAAAAGAAACGTAGCTTCGGCTTATAGCCACTGGCTGTGTTCGAAACCGCATACTTCTCCTACTACTCCCACTACTCATACTAACTTTAACTTTTTTAAGTTCCCGGATGCATACTAGATGCATACTAGATTCGCCAAAATGTTGGGTATGCATCATGAGGTCCCTTTGAGGCCATAAACCCTCCTGCTGGACGGGCTGCAGAGCTGCTTCAGCCACCACACTGGAAAAAATGCCCCTCCAAAAATAAGTAAGAAAAACAACAAATAAAAGACGTTTTTGCTTGAAATAAGCAAAGAAATCTGCCAATGGAACTAGTGAAAATCGGCTTGTCCAGATTTCTTGAAATAAAATGTGATATTTAGTACTTTTGTGATAAAAGTGATCTTGAAATTAGCCTAAAAACCTCTTCAAATGTCAAAAAAAGCTTGTTTCATATGATATGTGACTCAAAACTATTTGTTTTCAAGACTTTTTCATTTAAGAAGATATTCCAGATGTATTGTATTAAAACAAGTCCCTATATCTGGCTGAAATAGAACTTGCTAGGCAGTTGTGTCTTATATTAAGTGTAATGAGATATTTTTCCTAGAAATGAGACAAATATACTTGGTGAGACTTTGATTTTTCCCAGTGCAGGACTTCCCTGGAACCTGGTGAACCAGCTCACACACACTCAGACACACTGGTTTCCTCATCAGACCGAGCCACTAAAGCTTTGGCAGCTTTTTGCAGACCTTGGCACAGTTCATCTTAATGAGTGGCAGCTTTGAGCCCCTGTCACTGCTGCATGGGCGAGCGAGGTGGAGGAAAACAGAAAAAAAGAGAGCGGGAGAAAAGGCTTATTGAGCAGAGTGGATTGAAGGATTGGCATGCTGCATGCTTCTGCTCGGCCTTGGCCGGCCGGCTGGCTTCTGCACACTCAGAGCCTCCCTGAAGTGGCACCGAACAGAGAAATGGGGAAAAAATAACCACAGTGGGGGTTTTGCCCTTTATGTGGACAATTAATTAAAATCCATTTGTTTTCTCTCTTCATGCATTCTGTTTCTGCGTCCCTGTTCTGCTGAACCAAAGCTCGTAAAGGCTGACCGCAGAGCCAGGCGAGTGTGGCCAAACTGGAGCCGTCCCATCCAAACCGCAACCAGCTGACAGCTTTCAGGGAGCTGCCGAATGGAGGAGGAGGAACAACAACGGCTGCTCTGCATTAGAGAGCACAAAGGCAACCGCTGGTGGCTACGCTGAGGCTCCGAGCCGCTGAGTGCACGTAAAATGCTTCACATCACTGTTACAGCAGAACATTTAGCGCAATAATATGCTAAAAAGCTATTTTTCTATCTGTGGAAGGCGCTTTACAAGCGTAAAGACGATCCACTGTAGCCTTTTCTGAACTCTAAGATCATGTCAATGGCTGTGTTCCAAACCGCATACTTCTCCTACTACTCCTACTACTCCTGCTAACTTTCTGAGTTAGTATGCGAGTTTGAGTAAGCGAGAAGTTCCCGGATGCATACTAGATTCTCCTAAATGTTGGGTATGCATCATGAGGTTACTACTCATACTCAAACTACCCAAGATGCAACGTAACGTGACGTCGCCGATCGTCATTTCCTGTCAAAACGGCAGTTTCAAGCTAGCTACAACGAGGGTAGGTTCACTTCCTGTTTTCAAAACAAAAGCACCAATTGTATGGTAATGGCTTTCCCTATGATAAAAGGCAACGGGGATTTTATTTTGTGAAAATAACAGGAAGTGCGTTGCTCACTGCGGCTAGCTTTAGTAGCGCCGAATTCGTGGGAACTAAATTGTAAACAGCCGGTATTTTGTCAGGTTTTCAACACGTTGGGGATCTAAACGACTACTTTCTCACCTGAAAATGTTTCAAATGTTGCTAAAGTTTACAGAGTTTAGAGCTTAAGGGAAATCAGCTTCAGGCCGGCTGATTTCGGCTCAGGAAGGAGCGAAATGCATTGTGGGTAAACGCTCTGCATACTGTCTGATCGATCAGTATGTAGTATTCGGTTTCGAACACAGCCATTGTGTTTGACCATCATTAATGAGCGGGCTGAACCGTATCCGTTCACATTTACGCCCTTACGAGCTCTGAAGTGTTAAAGTCGCCGTGTTTCAGCAGGTCTGGCGGCAGACGGGATGATGGTGATGAGCTCATCTACCCGTTAATGAGCCTCTGAGAAGGAGCAGCGTACTCTGACACGAGGAAAACTCGGCGGCGGGAGAACATCCTGACAAATTCAGTCATTTCAGTTTGTGACAGAAACACAGTTTGTCTGTCAGAGGCAGTGGATAGATAGATCCATCTCAGAGGGAGAGGGTCAGTTACCAACAGCAATCTGTAACCACCGGGGAAGGCATGTCAAACAATGTTCTGTCAAGGGAAAAAACTTGATTCATTCCGGAGAAACGGACAAACAATCTGTTTCACGTTGAGGACGGTGTTGGAAGTTAAAGCGAAAGCATTTCAAACAGGTTTCAGCTGCTTTTTCTCAAATAATAATAAAAAAAACAATTAAAATTCTGAGCTATTCCTCCTTCTTTCCTAAATTCATCCCCTCTCCTTCTCATCTGCTCAGGACGTCCGGTGTTTCCTCTACCCGGCGTTTGACTTCTCAGACTGACAGTAATTCAGGCCTTCTGCCTTCATGAATAATGGAGTGAACCTGACAGTACTCAGTTTAACATAACAACCACCATCAGCCATGACATTAATTGCCCTCTGATTCTGCCAGTTATGGTGATAACAGACGTGGTTGGTGCATAGGAGCAGGAGGGGGTGGGGGGTGGGGGGGGGGGTGGATTAACCCAAAACCAGGACCCATTCAAACCTTCCAGTGTGACCTCAGTGGTCCTGATTCTAACCAGTCACCTATGGAAGTTTTTCTGTGCCATCAGAGTTTTAATATGAATTTCTAATATTCAATTTTTACAGCATCAAAATCAGACTTTGAATTTGAGAAACCAACAGTGTAAAAAAATAAATAAATTTCTAAAAACAAAAATCAGTGGAAAAAAATTCAACATCTAAAAATTCAAGGGAAAAAAATTCGGTGGAAAAAAAAAAATGGAAAAAAATTCAGCTTTCAAAAATTCGGTGGAAAAAATTTAAACATCAAAAAATTTCAACTTCAAAAAATTTTATAGAAAAAAATTCAACTTCAAAAAATTTGGTGGAAAAAAAATAAATGGAAGAAAATTCAGTGTAAAAAATTCAAATAAAAAAAAAAATCAACTTCAAAAAATTCAGTGTAAAAAAAATTCAGTGAAGTTGATAAGTTGAATTTTTTTTTAGATATTGAATTTTTTTCCACTGATTTTTGTTTTTAGAAATAGATTTTTTTTACACTGTTGGTTTTTCAAATTCAAAGTCTGATTTTTATGCTGTAAAAATTCAATATTAGAAATTTGTATTCAAACTGATGGCACAGAAAAACGTCCATAGTCCCCTCTGAGCTGCCGTCCTGCCCACAGATCTGTCCCACTGCTCTTTCAGAGGAAGTAAAAACCTGAACATTGTGCTTCTGATCCTTTAAAAGACGCCCGTAATGATAAAGGTGCACATCCTCTGCCTGCTTACAGTTTAATGCACTGGCTGCCTCTCCAGTCTAATGCACAGATCTGGTCTGCAGCCACATTTCCAGTACTGAATCAAGTTGAAAGACAAGGTGTTTTTTTTTTTTCAGGTCCAGACGTGCCTTAGGTTATTCAGAGGTTACTCAGCCTCTCCACTTATTCACTCAGAAGCAGGATGGCTGTGAGGACCAGCAGCTCTCCTGTTTCTTACACAGATAGAAGATGCAGGATGAAGGCGTCCCCCTCCTTTCAGTTCTCAGAGGATGAGACGGCGAAAAAAATTGAACTTCAAAAAATTCAGTGGAAAAAAAATCAACTTCAAAAAATTCAGTGAAGTTGATAGGTTGAATTTTTTTCCACTGATTTTTGTTTTAAAAAATTGAACTTCAAAAAATTCAGTGAAAAAAAATTCAACTTAAAAAAATTAAATGGAAAAAAATATTTTGGTGAATTTTTTTCCATTTAATTTTTTTCCAATTTCCAGTTCAATTTTTTTTATGTTGAATTTTTTTTCCAGTGAATTTTTTTCCAGTGAATTCTTTGAAGTTGATTTTTGTTACACTGATTTTTGTTTTTAGAATTTTTTTTTTTTTCACTGTTGGTTTGGTTTTGAATCAAGTTGAAAGAAAAGGTGTATTTTTTTTTTCAGGTCCAGATGTGCCTTAGGTTATTCAGAGGTTACTCAGCCTCTCCACTTATTCACTCAGAAGCAGGATGGCTGTGAGGACCAGCAGCTCTCCTGTTTCTTACACAGATAGAAGATGCAGGATGAAGGCGCCCCCCTCCTCCTTTCAGCTCTCAGAGGATGAGACGGCGAGGACAGCTTCAAGGTGGACCACGAGGATGCACAGATGCTGCTTTCAGCACACACATCCCCACACAAATGGTGATGCTAACTCCCACCGGGCCCCAGAGCAACACTGGTGGAAGGTGGATGAAGCGGGAACCCGACGCTGGGATTTGAATAATTCTTCATCACAGGCAGAAGCTGCATAACAAGAGAACAAAGGAAGGCACAGGGAATAAAAAAAGAAAGGTAAGACGAGTGAGGGAAGCATCACCTCTTTATCAGAGCTCAGGGCTGGAGGACAGGGCGGCATTAGCAGCAAAATGTGTAAAAGGGCCGAGAAATCCAACAGGAAACCGTCGAACCGAACATTTTCAGCCTCTCTGTGTTTAGTTTTGCTTTTATAAAAACATTTCCTTCTTCACTCGTCTGATTTTCATTTTTCTGACACGTTTGTGTGAACGTACGGAGTCAGAACAAACCCGAATGGACGTGGTTTCTTCTCTCAGTTTCATCACCGGCGCCACCATCTGCGCTGCACTTGCATTAAAGGGACAGTTCGCCTCTTCTGACATGAAGCTGTGTAACATCCCATATCAGCAGCATCATTTCTGAACATCTTCTTACCCCCTGCTGCGTCCTGTGAGCAGAGTTCCAGCCTCGTTTTGGTGCTGATGAAGGTAGTCCGGCTAGTTGGCTGGGGTTTAAAAAATAAAGCGTTTTGCTTCTCAGAACAATATGCGTTCAACAGAGTAATACATTTGCATCACAAAATGGTTCTCCAGGAAAAAGTCAGACCTCACAATCTCTTGGCCCTATTTTCTCTCCCTTCGTATCACTGCCTGCTGTGCAGACCGAGCAGCAAACACCGTAACAGGCGCGGCTGTCGGCAGGCGGCTTTCCTTTCCTTTCCTTTCCTTTCCTTTCCTTTCCTTTCCTTTCCTTTCCTTTCCTTTCCTTTCCTTTCCTTTCCTTTTCTTTCCTTTCCTTTCCTTTCCTTTCCTTCTCTTCTCTTTCCTTTTCTTTGGTTTCCTTTTGTTTCCTTTCCTTTCCTTTCCTTTCCTTCTCTTTCCTTTTCTTTGGTTTCCTTTTGTTTCCTTTCCTTTCCTTTCCTTTCCTTTTCTTTGGTTTCCTTTTGTTTCCTTTCCTTTCCTTTCCTTTCCTTTCCTTTCCTTTTCTTTCCTTTCCTTTCCTTCTCTTCTCTTTCCTTTTCTTTGGTTTCCTTTTGTTTCCTTCTCTTCTCTTTCCTTTCCTTTCCTTTTGTTTCCTTTCCTTTCCTTTCCTTTCCTTTCCTTTCCTTTCCTTTACTGGCTGTGCAGACCGAGCAGCAAACAGCGTAACAGGCGCGGCTGTCAGCAGGCGGCAGCAGGCAGTGATACGAAGGGAGAGAAAATAGGGCCAAGAGATGTGAGGTCTGACTTTTTCCTGGAGAACCATTTTGTGATGCAAATGTATTACTCTGTTGAACACATATTGTTCTGAGAAGCAAAACGCTTTATTTTTTAAACCCCAGCCAACTAGCCGGACTACCTTCATCAGCACCAAAACGAGGCTGGAACTCTGCTCACAGGACGCAGCAGGGGGTAAGAAGATGTTCAGAAATGATGTTGCTGATATGGGTTGCAAGTTCAAGTCCCGCCATTACCTCTCCCTACACCTCTATTCATGGCTGAAGTGCCCTTGAGCAAGGCACCTAACCCCACATTGCTCCAGGGCCTATAACCAATACCCTGTATCTAAATAGATGTAAGTCGCTTTGGATAAAAAGCGTCAGCTAAGTGTAATGTAATGTAATGTAATGTAATGGGATGTCATACAGCTTCATGTCAGAAGAGGCGAACTGTCCCTTTAACGTCTCTTTGTTGGCTCTCTGTGGGATCTTTCTCACAGAAACTGCAACGCTGGGCTCCAAATAAGGGAGGATGCATGCATTGTCATAATTACTTAAATGTAGATATTAAAATGTGAGTTCATTACAAGTTAATTTCGGCGTTTGTGGAAATCACAAGGCGCCGCGTCGCATTGAAAACGGAGAACAAAGGATAATCACATTTTTGAAAACTGAAATATTACCACCTATTAAACAGTAATCTCATCAAGCGCTGATATGTCGAAGATTACAAAAGCAGAATGTAGGGTCTCCAATGACTGTAATTAAGGCCAACCCATCCACTTGCAAATAAAGGCTATAAACCCATTATTATGTGGAGAATTAGAGGGAATTCTCTTTTCAGAAATGATTCGAGAATGGAAGTATGATTACCCTTTTCTCTCTTTTACTTGGTCTTCTTTTAAATCACAGCAGAGGGCTAATCTTTGAGCAGCCTCAGACAGAATAGCAATGGCGCCCCGGAGAAATTTGTTGAATAAATGGACAAGGCGGGGGGATTGTGTGTGTGTGTGTGTGTGTGTGTGTGTGTGTTTGTGGGAGCATGGCACCCAAAAGAATGCCATTTCCTGTTCCCTCCAACACCCCCGCTCTAATAAGAAAGTGAGGAATCTGATGGAGTTTCTTTAATCACAAAGGGAAGGATTTGGTGTCGTCTTCCTTCTGCTAATTTATTCATTCAAAAATTCTTAATATCTGTGCAGCAGGCGCAGGATCATATAACACATGCCAAGCATTCGCTCAGCCACTGAAGGCTTTTCCTTCCTCTCCTTATTTTTACATTTTTACTAAAAAATGTTTCCAAAAATTAGCTTGAATTTCCTTCGGGATCAATAAAGTATCTATCTGTGTATTTCTCAATAATCAGCAGGGACTTAATTTTTGTTTATCCGGATGTTGAGTCTGGTTCTTTTTCCACTGAATTTTTTTAAGTTGAATTTTTTTCCACTGAATTTCCACTGAAGGGAAGGATTTGGTGTCGTCTTCCTTCTGCTAATTTATTCATTCAAAAATTCTTAATATCGGGGCGGTCGGTGGCGTAGTGGGTTGAGCAGCCGCCCCATGTACAGAGGCTACAGTCCTCGCTGCAGCTGGCCCCGGTTCGAGTCGCGCACCGGACAGCCCCGTGCTGCATGTCTTCCCCCTCTCTCTGCTCCCTGCTTCCTGTCTCTCTTACACTGTCCTATCATTAAAGGCATAAAAAGCCCAAAAAAATATTTAAAAATAAAAAATTCTTAATATCTGTGCAGCAGGCGCAGGATCATATAACACATGCCAAGCATTCGCTCAGCCACAGAAGGCTTTTCCTTCCTCTCCTTATTTATACATTTTTACTAAAAAATTAGTCATTTCTCAATAATCAGCAGGGACTTCAATCAATGATTGCTTCAAACTTTCTGCTCCTGTAACTATCTGCATGTCAGCAGGCTGGAAGGTTCCCCGGTGGCTCGTTCTGAATGCAGTTCAGGTCTGGACTGTTTATCAAATCTTTATTTCACTTCAGCTAAATCAGAGATGTCCAAAGTCCCATCCTGCAGGGCCGCTGTCCTGCAGGGCCGCTGTCCTGCGGGGCCGCTGTCCTGCGGGGCCGCTGTCCTGGAGGGCCGCTGTCCTGCAGGGCCGCTGTCCTGCAGGGCCGCTGTCCTGCAGGGCCGCTGTCCTGCAGGGCCGCTATCCTGGAGGGCCGCTGTCCTGCAGGGCCGCTGTCCTGGAGGGCCGCTGTCCTGCAGGGCCGCTGTCCTGCAGGGCCGCTGTCCTGGAGGGCCGCTGTCCTGCAGGGCCGCTGTCCTGGAGGGCCGCTGTCCTGCAGGGCCGCTGTCCTGGAGGGCCGCTGTCCTGCAGGGCCGCTGTCCTGGAGGTTTTGGATGTTTCCCTGCTTCGACACACCTGATTCAGATGAAATGGATCCCTCCAAAGGATTGTTTAGGTTCTGCAGCAGCCTGCTGATGATGCATCGATCTGAACATCTAAAACCTGCAGGACAGTGACCCTCCAGGACCAACTTTGGACGTGCCTGAGCTAAATGTTTCAGATTGTTGTATTGTTACAGGTCCAGTGCTGCCCAGGTTTCATTATCACGGCCATCCTGACGAGCATGACCGGTTCTGACACCTCGGGTTGGTTTTCATCATAAAAGCTGCTTTAGCTCTCATTAAACTCACCTGGTACTGTGTTTGCCATCAATTCTGCACTGGAAAAAATCTAAATCTTACCAAGTATATTTGTCTCATTTCTAGTCAAAATATCTCATTACACTTAATATAAGACACAACTGCCTAACAAGTTCTATTTCAGCCAGATATAGGGACTTGTTTGAAGACAATACATCTGGAATATCTTGTTAAGTGAAAAAGTCTCCAAAACAAATTGTTTTGAGTCATATTTCACATGAAACAAGCTTTTTTTTTCATTTGAAGAGGTTTTTAAGCTAATTTCAAGCTCACTTTTTGTCACGCCCATGGACTTGTGTTTTTAGTTTCATGTTTTAAGTTACGTTTTTGTGTTCAGTTCATGTCTTGATTTTGAGTTTTTAGTCCTGCCATTGGTTTTCCCCTCACTCTGTTAATTAGTTCATCCCCCTCACCTATCTGTCATTCCCCACCAGCTGCACCTGGTTCCCAATCACTCCCAGTCCCTATTTAGTTTCCAGTCTCCCCTCTCAGTGTGTCGGATCTTTGTTTGCTCACCCTGCCTTTGTTGCGTCCCATAATTTTCGTAGTTCGTCAAAGCTAAGTATTTATTCATACCATGCCATGCCCATTTCTTTGTTTGTTTTGTTCTCAGTTGTGTTTTTGAATCCGGCTCAGCTGCGCTTTTAGTTTGAACCTTGTTTTTTTGCTTAAATAAACCCAGTTTTGCTTTTGAAATCCGTGTCCTCCATCCTGACCAACCCTGACACTTTTAACTCAAAAGTCCTAAATATCACATTTTATTTCAAGAAATCTTGACAAGCCGATTTTTACTAGTTCCATTGGCAGATTTTTTTTTTTTTTTTTTTTTGCTTATTTCAAGCAAAAACGTCTTTTATTTGTTATTTTTTCTTGCTTATTTTTGGAGGGGCATTTTTTCCAGTGCAGGAGCTATTGGCTTTGGACACATAAAAAGATATCTAAATAATATACAAGAGAATAAAAATAGTAAAAGTAAAACGTTACAGTACAATCCGGTTGTTGTATGACTGTATTGCAGCATATTCATCCAGAGGCGGGTAGGAATCTGTCAGTGATTATTTCTAACCTAAACCAAGAATTTAAAGCAATACAATGTAACTTCTCAAAAAGCCCCACTATGGAGCTCCCCCTACAGGCTTGGAGGTAATGTACGGTTACACTGTCGTAAATACAACACCCTTTCGCTTTCACGTTTGTTGACGAACCGGCGAGGAGTCGGAAGGTGCAGGCTATGTCGGCCGAGAAGGTAAGAGTAATCAAATGTACCTGGGAGCGTGGGGGGGGGTCTACTTGTTCGGGCCGCTCCAGCAAAGTTACGTAGCGCAGTTTTTCCAACTCAGACCCCCGAAGGGCATAGGAGACAGGCCAATCGTAATATTAAAACTCATTCTAGCCGCACAATTTTTTTCAAGCTGTTATTTTAAGGTAGAAATGTTACATAGTATTGCTTTAATTTCCAAAACCTGACCAAACAAAGTCGGAACTGCAGGAAAACCAACATGCCTCACGCTAACCTAGAAAAAAGAATGAGAAAATAGAGACTCGGAGGTAAAACTCGCATCTACGGAAGAGTATTAGGGCCAGGCCTGTCGAGAATAAATTCGAAATCTTTATTCTAGACATTTCGACTTTAATCTTGACAGGCAAAATATTATTATTTTTCCTTATTCCTGGCCCTAATACTCTTCCGTACGCATCCTTCCACTCCACTTTTAATGATCTTTATACTCCCACAGTGGAGAATTGGCTGTGTTGGCCTTTATTCTTCACCGTCCTCACACACAAACACACGAACCAGCACCCGTCCAACAGCGTTAGTGATTCATCCCAGACTGCTTTTTATCTAACCCAAACCAAGTGTTTTACACGCCGCGGTCAAGCCGCCGAGCGCTCTCCAGCTCTTAGATTTGAGTGTGTGCCGCGTTGCCCTCTGCCTTGTTCGCCAGCCCTTCTTACAACCTGTCTCAGAGATAAGAAAGCGTCTCTTTTTCATTCCAGAAAACGCTCGCTCTCTCTCTGTTCTTGTGGCTGGGAGCAGAGTGCTGTGGACTGCTGAGGCTTTCTGACTTCAACCTGTCAATACGCTGGGATAAGGAGTCTGACTGAAAGTTCATTAATTCCTGAGTAACCTATGCCTGGGCTGGGATAATACCCTCTCTGCTCTATTGATGTTGCTGTTCCCAGGGTGAGAGAGCAGCTTTTAGCCATGCAACACACACACTCCCGGCTGTCTTAGTTGGACTGTTTTCTCCTCAGGCTTTCACTTTTTAAACTAAGGATGACGAGATTAAAATCAGAATTTAAACCTCTTGCACCTAAAAACACGTGTGACAGCACGGCTATACAATCATGGGAATTAGCCAACTTATTTCAAATTGTTAAAGATGTTTGAACACCACTCAGTGGGGTCACATGGCTCTGAAAGGATCAGATAATTGGCTAAATTACAATAAGAATGAGTTGAGCAAGGGTAATTATCCTTGGATATATTGATAGATTATTATTTTCGAACATGTATAAAAAAAGAAAATGTATGTAACTATTTGTACATACAAAAGAAAGAAAAAGATAAATTAAAAAAAATAAAAATAAAAAATTCAATCACATAAAGTGCTAATACATAACGAAACACCACACTGGGAAGAAGTACAATACTTTTTTAGTTTCCCACCACTTTTTAACGACTCTTCAGTTTGTAAATATTCTGACTACAATACACCTACAGAAATATGCCATAAATACAGTTCCTAAATAAATATAAATATGTGATTATATAAATAAATATTTAATCACAAAAATAAATATATACTTCACACATATCCTTGTAAATATAAATGTAAATATGAATATATATTTATATATAACTATCCCCATAAATAAATATATAACATATACTAATTAAATTACAATATAACAATTAACCCTATTCTATTCATGTATTTATCCCTCATCGTCCTCCGTTAACATACTTCCTCCAATTCTTAGTCAGATTAAGGTGTCTACATGCACTTAATAACTCAGTCTGATTGTAATTTAGCCAATAATCCAATCCAGTCCAATTCTTAGTCATATTAAGGTGTCTACATGCACTTAATAACTCAGTCTGATTGTAATTTAGCCAATAATCCGATCCAGTTCTTAGTCAGATTAAGGTGTCTACATGCACTTAATAACTCAGTCTGATTGTAATTTAGCCAATAATCCGATCCAGTTCTTAGTCAGATTAAGGTGTCTACATGCACTTAATAACTCAGTCTGATTGTAATTTAGCCAATAATCCAATCCTTTCAGTGCCATGTGACCCCACTGAGTGATGAAGGTGGTTAATCTGAACACACAACTCTTTTATCTGACTTTGTTATAACAAGATAAACATAAAACTGAGCATGTTGGGCTCGGTGAAAATATCTTAACTCTATAAAGGGATTTTATAAAAGCATCTCCTTCTCCACGCAAACAGCAACACATTCACGCTCATCCCTCAGAGAGGCAGCCTTTGCTGAGCTGAAAGCCGGCTGCTGTTGTGGCGTTACACTAAAGTTCAGCCTGTTTTTATGTTATCTTTGTGACTTTTAAACTTCTAAAAAGAACAGACAGGGAAGGCAGATTGTTTCAGGAGTGCATGTGTGATTGGTGGTCACCAGTCTGCCTGTTTTCCCTGTTTAAAGACCCAGCTGGCTGTGTTCTGCATGTGTTCCACCTGTTGAAGCTGCCGCTCGACTCGCTGCCCTGACTCGCTTGGTTTTAAAGGTTTGAATCCTTTTTTCTTCGTTTTGTCCGTTCCATCTCGTCTGAATTTACTTTCAGGCTTGTGTTTTTCCAACAATAGAAATGGGACTGGACATCTCTTTGTAGATATTTGTTGTACACTATACCTCATCTTATTTCCCAACAGCTGTCGGAGCTGCCAGCAACACTTTCATCTGAAAACAGGTGGAACACTACAGGTGAATAGGGTAATGTTTTAAAACAATAGATATCAACATGAAACTTCCTCAGTTGATTACTTATACAAGTATGGGACAAAAAATGTACTACAAATTTTAGAAATTTGTATGTTTAATTATGCAAATTAGGCATTATCTTGTTAAATATGCGCACATTTTCATATATTTCCGTAAGATAGATCTGAACGCATGATAAAGCCAGGTGCAAAATTATTTTTTTCATTTTGTTTACACACAAAATGACAGCATGTTTACCTTCCAAAGAGTGAGAAACAGCAGCTACATTATGTGTCTTCTGTGTCAACCAAAACAAACGCACATTTCAGCAGAAACTCAACATCTAACTTGAGGAAACATGTAGCGCTAAGTTTCCTAAACTCGTTTTTTCCCCCATGGATAGGTGAATGTTTGTTTTTTAGGTTACGTATGGGTTACATATGTTTTACACATTTCCTAAGTCTCTTTTATTTTTTATTGAAGTTCTTGAATTTACCTGGATTATTTTAATTTAAGCTATTTTGTAATTAATTAATTCATTTTAATTTATTTTATCAATTGGATGAACTCTAATGTGCCTAAAGATGATTATTTAGTATTTTTGTCTGTCTGATTGAATGCTTGTGTTAACAAATAAATCTGACGTTACTCAACAGTTACTCAGTACTTGAGTAGTTTTTTCAACAAGCACTTTTTTACTCTTACTCAAGTAATTATTTGGATGACTACTTTTTACTTTTACTTGAGTACAATTTCTGTCTGCTCTTCCCACCTCTGTTTATGCCGTCTTCTTCGTGTTGTTATTCATGTTCAGCACTTTGTTTCAGCCACGGCTGTTTTAAAGGGCTTTATAAATAAAGTTGAGAATCTGAAGGTTTCAAACGGCTCTCAAATTGAGCGATTAAAAAAATATTTTCCCTTTGAACGTGAGGAGGAATCATTCCGGAGTGGTTTGACCCATGTTAAGCTGTACCGCCGCCGGCTCTCAGAGATCATAACCCAGCCCTGAGAGGTGGTCACTAATGGAGTGGTCCGTGTCAGAAACTCTCCCAACTCATGATGCCGTAACCTGCTCTCAGAAACCCGCGCTGGCTGCCGTGTGCAGCCGCCTCGGCCGGAGAAACCTCGACCTCGGAGGTCACGTTCCAGGAGCTGGGAGGGGGCGTGAGGTTAGAAGCATCAGGAAGATGCTGAAGACGAGCTGCTGGAAGGCAGGTAACTGTTCAATTCAGTTTATTTATACAGCGCCAAAAACAACAAAGGTCATCTCAAGGCTCTTAAATAATAAAATCCAATTCAAACCAATTGGAATTCAATTCATTGTAATCATAATTATTTAATAAATAATCCAATTCGTTCATATAGAGCCAATTCAAACACTGGAAAAAAATCAAAGTCTCACCAAGTATATTTGTCTCATTTCTAGTCCAAATATCTCATTACACTTAATAAAAGTGATCTTGAAATTAGCTTAAAAACCTCTTCAAATGAAAAAAAAAAAGCTTGTTTCATATGATATGTGACTCAAAACTATTTGTTTTCAAGACTTTTTCATTTAACAAGATATTCCAGATGTATTGTCTTCAAACAAGTCCCTATATCTGGCTGAAATAGAACTTGTTAGGCAGTTGGGTCTCATATTAAGTGTAATGAGATATTTGGATTAGAAATGAGACAAATATACTTGGTAAGACTTTGATTTTTTCCAGTGTGTGTTTGTCCTGCAGTGTTGTTGCCGTGGAAACGCGTGACACTTCCCTCTTTTTGTGCCAATCAAAGCGCCACGTTAGCGATGTCGCAGATCAGCGTGTGTTTAAGTTAACCGCTGACCTTCAGCTGGTGTAAATGTCGCTTCGCTCGTGTTTATCAAACTGTCGAGGCGTGATGTCTGACTGTTGGATGGAGTCCTGAGAGCGAACTACCATTTAGAATAAGTGCAACGGGAGGAAGTCCCTCTCACCAACACATTAAAGGGACAGTTCTCCTCTTTAAAGGGACAGTTCGCCTCTTCTGACATGAAGCTGTATGACATCCCATATCAGCAACATCATTTCTGAACATCTTCTTACCCCCTGCTGCGTCCTGTGAGCAGAGTTCCAGCCTCGTTTTGGTGTTGATGAAGGTAGTCCGGCTAGTTGGCTGGGGTTTAAAAAATAAAGCGTTTTGCTTCTCAGAACAATATGCGTTCAACAGAGTAATACATTTGCATCACAAAATGGTTCTCCAGGAAAAAGTCAGACCTCACAATCTCTTGGCCCTATTTTCTCTCCCTTCGTATCACTGCCTGCTGTGCAGACCGAGCAGTAAACACCGTAACTGGTGCGGCTGTCGGCAGGCGGCTTTCCTTTCCTTTCCTTTCCTTTCCTTTTGTTTCCTTTCCTTTGGTTTCCTTCTCTTTCCTTTCTTTACCTTTCCTTTCCTTTCCTTGTCTTTCATTTCCTTTCCTTTTGTTTCCTTTCCTTGTGTTTCCTTATCTTTCTTTTCTTTCGTTTCCTTTCGTTTCCTTTCCTTTTGTTTCCTTTCCTTTTGTTTCCTTTCCTTGTGTTTCCTTTCCTTTCCTTGTGTTTCCTTTCCTTGTGTTTCCTTATCTTTCTTTTCTTTCCTTATCTTTCTTTTCTTTCCTTTCCTTTTGTTTCCTTTCCTTTTGTTTCCTTATCTTTCTTTTCTTTCCTTTTGTTTCCTTTCCTTTCGTTTCCTTATCTTTCTTTTCTTTCCTTTCCTTTCGTTTCCTTATCTTTGTTTCCTTTCCTTGTGTTTCCTTTCCTTTCTTTCCTTTCCTTTTGTTTCCTTTCCTTGTGTTTCCTTATCTATCTTTTCTTTCCTTGTGTTTCCTTATCTTTCTTTTCTTTCCTTATCTTTCTTTTCTTTCCTTTCCTTTTGTTTCCTTTCCTTGTGTTTCCTTATCTTTCTTTTCTTTCCTTTCCTTTTGTTTCCTTTCCTTGTGTTTCCTTTCCTTTCCTTGTGTTTCCTTATCTTTTTCTTCTTTCCTTTCCTTTTGTTTCCTTTCGTTTCCTTATCTTTCTTTACTTTCCTTTCCTTTCCTTTTCTTTTGTTGCTGCCTGCTGTGCAGACCAAAGTGCAGACCGAGCAGCAAACACCGTAACAGGCGCGGCTGTCGGCAGGCGGCTGTTGCTAACCTGTTGCTAAATTAATTTAAATAAATTTAAATTTAAAAACTAGCAACAGTCCAGATAAGTTCAAAGATATCGTGCAGATTTCATGCATAGACACATGAGAACAGAAATGTCTTTAACCTGGATTTAAAAATGTCTCCATTTGGTGAAAGTTTAATCTCCACTGGCAGTTTGTTCCACTTGTTTGCAGCATAACAGCTAAATGCTGCTTCTCCATGTTTAGTCTGGACTCTGGACTGGACCAGCTGACCTGAGTCCTTGGATCTCAGAGCTCTGCTGGCTTTATATTCTCTGAACAACGTAGAGGAAAAAAAACTTCTACACATAACGTCTGTAAATGTCACATGAGGGAGCATGTGTCCAGTGATTTAGGCTGCATTAACATGCTTATAGCCGCTGACAGCGATGGGTTTTTACAGGAATATGCTGCAGGAAAAAGAGTGATTCCAGCTGCTTATCAGGCCCAAAAAGTTATGGAAACAATATGTATGAAAATGAGTCGGAGTAAAAATCCTCTCCTCTGCAAAGTGTTTTGTACCATAAGCAGCCTGCTGTTCCCAAACTGATGAGAGGCTTATCCCGGGTTTCTGAGCCAATAGACTGCCGTTTTTCATCTTTCTTCGGGGTGTCTCTACTCTGCCATGCAGAGCCCGTTTTAATAGTTTCTCGGTGCAGTTGGCATGGTTACTGGTGCAGGAAGACAGTGACTTAAATCTGCCGGCTGAATCTCGGTAAACCTGCAATAATCATTGGACAATATCTGTATTAACACCCAACTTCTGCCTCCGCCGCCTGTTCCTGGCTCACCTAACAGTAATGGCTGGTAAAACGGGGTTCCGGCATCATTACCTATCAAAGCCTTCCTTATTGCCCCTGACCCCAACACCAGCCGTTTTGTCTTTTATTTTGAGGGAAAAGGAGGAAATAAAAGGGACAGATAGAACGAGGGGGGGGTTAGGGTCTTAGTGTGGGAGGCTACTCAAGGCCACACTGAGGTTTGATACAATGAGAACGGGAATAACGAGACGGGACAAGGGGCTCCGCTGATGGCTTACTGGATCTATGTAAATCCCTGGAACATGGAGGGAAATGTAGCAGGCAATGTGCTAGCGTAAGCCCTTAAACAGCCGCTGGCCCTAATTAAAACGGCACATTAAAATGCCACGGGCGGCTGGAAGACGTGGCCAAAACCCTGGACCAAACTCTGGGTTATTTATTAGCCGGCCCCGCTAACAAGTATTGACTGGCCCTGAATTAATGCGCTCCTTCCTCTTTTACAACTGACGACATGTTTAGTGCTTCGGGGATTTGTAATGGTGTTAGACACCAGTGACCTCACCTTCAATTACACTGTAGCACGTGCGTGTGCACGGACGTGGAGAGTTTTTTTTTTCCTTACAGCGTGGTCGATTCCAAATGAAAAGGATTGCGCCCAAAGGAGGAGAAGATTGCTGTGATCCCTAAAAAAGTCCCAATAAACCCAGACTCAATGCAAGAATCTAGGCACACAAATGATGCTTTTATTTGTGATCATGACTGTCAAAGTCGTGAATCTCAGGGAGATTTCCCGGTTTATGGGACATTAAGAGAGAAATGCATGTGGTACGAAATGATCATTTCTGTCTCAAAGCGTCCTAAAACTGCACCAAACAACACAACTATGGAAAACAAGCTGAATTTGGGGTAATCGGGCCCTCTGAAAGCACGAATTAGTCCGTTTTTACTCAACACAATGATAAACACTTCCGTCCATTGTAAGCTAAAAATGTTTCTAATGAAGATTACACCAAATCTCTGATAACAACATTCACAGAATCTGATTAATCTAGTATCTGATTAATTGGACTTGATTGGATTATAAGACTCGCTGACCGTGACAACACAAAGTGAACACGAAGCTGAAAGTATTGCACAATGTTATCGCTGCTTTACTCTGTTAAATGGGAACAAAAAAAAGGTCCAAAAACATGTTTACAGTGGGCAGGAATCAGGGTCAGTGTTTGGAGCTATAACCGGACTTTTAAAATGTGTGTGAACATCATAATTCAACCAAATTCAAAGGAAGCCAACGCTCTCATAACCGGACCAGCACAATGAGGATGTGTGGGCTCCACTCGGCTCAGTTGGACCTATACCTATGTAGTGGAAATACGTTCTGAACCGACCCGTACCGGACTGCATAGTGGAAACGGGGCTTTAGCACAACATTGTGTTGTGGCATCTGGTGCAACCTGATGAATGCACCAGGGTTCACACGACTAAAGGTCTGAAGGTGTGAACCTAAAGTTTCGTTTGTTTGATTCACTGGATGAAACCTCACACAGGAGGCCGGGTTCTGAGAGAAGGATGAGGAAGGCAGGAGGTGGTTTTACCGCCGGTGCTGGGTGGAACCTCAGAAATGGGACCAAGTCACACATGTGCAAGTCTCAAGTAAGTCCCTTAGCTTTCAAGTCTCAAGTAAGTCTCAAGTCTTAGCTTTCAAGTCTCAAGTAAGTCTCAAGTCTTAGCTTTCACGTCTCAAGTAAGTCCCAAGTCTTAGCTTTCAAGTCTCAAGTAAGTCTCAAGTCTTAGCTTTCACGTCTCAAGTAAGTCCCAAGTCTTAGCTTTCATGTCTCAAGTAAGTCCCAAGTCTTAGCTTTCATGTCTCAAGTAAGTCCCAAGTCTTAGCTTTCAAGTCTCAAGTAAGTTTCAAGTCTTAGCTTTCAAGTCTCAAATAAGTTTCAAGTCTTAGCTTTCAAGTCTCAAGTAAGTTTCAAGTCTTAGCTTTCAAGTCTTAGCTTTCAAATCTCAAGTATGTCTCAAGTCTTAGCTTTCAAGTCTCAAATAAGTTTCAAGTCTTAGCTTTCAAGTCTCAAGTAAGTTTCAAGTCTTAGCTTTCAAGTCTTAGCTTTCAAATCTCAAGTATGTCTCAAGTCTTAGCTTTCAAGTCTCAAGTAAGTCCCAAGTCTTAGCTTTCAAGTCTCAAGTAAGTCCCAAGTCTTAGCTTTCAAGTCTCAAGTAAGTCCCAAGTCTTAGCTTTCAAGTCTCAAGTAAGTTCCAAGTCTTAGCTTTCACGTCTCAAGTAAGTCCCAAGTCTTAGCTTTCAAGTCTCAAGTAAGTCCCAAGTCTTAGCTTTCAAGTCTCAAGTAAGTCCCAAGTCTTAGCTTTCACTGCTCAAGTAAGTCTCAAGTCTTAGCTTTCAAGTCTCAAGTGAGTCCCAAGTCTTAGCTTTCAAGTCTCAAGTAAGTCCCAAGTCTTAGCTTTCAAGTCTCAAGTAAGTCCCAAGTCTTAGCTTTCACGTCTCAAGTAAGTCCCAAGTCTTAGCTTTCATGTCTCAAGTAAGTCCCAAGTCTTAGCTTTCAAGTCTCAAGTAAGTCTGAGGTCTTAGCTTTCAAGTCTCAAGTAAGTCCCAAGTCTTAGCTTTTAAGTCTCAAGTAAGTCCCAAGTCTTAGCTTTCAAGTCTCAAGTAAGTCCCAAGTCTTAGCTTTCAAGTCTTAAGTAAGTCCCAAGTCTTAGCTTTCAAGTCTCAAGTAGGTCTCAAGTCTTAGCTTTCATGTCTCAATTAAGTCTCAAGTCTTAGCTTTCAAGTCTCAAGTAAGTCTGAGGTCTTAGCTTTCAAGTCTCAAGTAAGTCCCAAGTCTTAGCTTTCAAGTCTCAAGTAGGTCTCAAGTCTTAGCTTTCAAGTCTCAAGTAAGTTTCAAGTCTTAGCTTTCAAGTCTTAGCTTTCAAATCTCAAGTATGTCTCAAGTCTTAGCTTTCAAGTCTCAAGTAAGTCCCAAGTCTTAGCTTTCAAGTCTCAAGTAAGTTTCAAGTCTTAGCTTTCAAGTCTCAAATAAGTTTCAAGTCTTAGCTTTCAAGTCTTAGCTTTCAAATCTCAAGTATGTCTCAAGTCTTAGCTTTCAAGTCTCAAGTAAGTCCCAAGTCTTAGCTTTCAAGTCTCAAGTAAGTTCCAAGTCTTAGCTTTCACGTCTCAAGTAAGTTTCAAGTCTTAGCTTTCAAGTCTCAAGTAAGTTTCAAGTCTTAGCTTTCAAGTCTCAAGTAAGTCCCAAGTCTTAGCTTTCAAGTCTCAAGTAAGTTCCAAGTCTTAGCTTTCACGTCTCAAGTAAGTTTCAAGTCTTAGCTTTCAAATCTCAAGTATGTCTCAAGTCTTAGCTTTCAAGTCTCAAGTAAGTCCCAAGTCTTAGCTTTCAAGTCTCAAGTAAGTCCCAAGTCTTAGCTTTCAAGTCTCAAGTAAGTTCCAAGTCTTAGCTTTCACGTCTCAAGTGAGTCCCAAGTCTTAGCTTTCACGTCTCAAGTAAGTCCCAAGTCTTAGCTTTCAAGTCTCAAGTAAGTCCCAAGTCTTAGCTTTCAAGTCTCAAGTAAGTCCCAAGTCTTAGCTTTCAAGTCTCAAGTAAGTCCCAAGTCTTAGCTTTCACGTCTCAAGTAAGTCCCAAGTCTTAGCTTTCAAGTCTCAAGTAAGTCCCAAGTCTTAGCTTTCACGTCTCAAGTAAGTCCCAAGTCTTAGCTTTCACGTCTCAAGTAAGTCCCAAGTCTTAGCTTTCAAGTCTCAAGTAAGTCTCAAGTCTTAGCTTTCAAGTCTCAAGTAAGTCCCAAGTCTTAGCTTTCAAGTTCCAAGTAAGTCCCAAGTCTTAGCTTTCAAGTCTCAAGTAAGTCCCAAGTCTTAGCTTTCAAGTCTCAAGTAGGTCTCAAGTCTTAGCTTTCATGCCTCAAGTAAGTCCCAAGTCTTAGCTTTCAAGTCTCAAGTAGGTCTCAAGTCTTAGCTTTCATGTCTCAAGTAAGTCCCAAGTCTTAGCTTTCAAGTCTCAAGTAAGTTTCAAGTCTTAGCTTTCAAGTCTCAAATAAGTTTCAAGTCTTAGCTTTCAAGTGTCAAGTAAGTTTCAAGTCTTAGCTTTCAAGTCTTAGCTTTCAAGTCTCAAGTAAGTCCCAAGTCTTAGCTTTCAAGTCTCAAGTAAGTCCCAAGTCTTAGCTTTCAAGTCTCAAGTAAGTCCCAAGTCTTAGCTTTCAAGTCTCAAGTAAGTTCCAAGTCTTAGCTTTCACGTCTCAAGTAAGTCCCAAGTCTTAGCTTTCACGTCTCAAGTAAGTCCCAAGTCTTAGCTTTCAAGTCTCAAGTAAGTCCCAAGTCTTAGCTTTCAAGTCTCAAGTAAGTCCCAAGTCTTAGCTTTCACGTCTCAAGTAAGTCTCAAGTCTTAGCTTTCAAGTCTCAAGTGAGTCCCAAGTCTTAGTTTTCACATCTCAAGTAAGTCCCAAGTCTTAGCTTTCAAGTCTCAAGTAAGTCCCAAGTCTTAGCTTTCACATCTCAAGTAAGTCCCAAGTCTTAGCTTTCAAGTCTCAAGTAAGTCCCAAGTCTTAGCTTTCAAGTCTCAAGTAAGTCCCAAGTCTTAGCTTTCAAGTCTCAAGTAAGTCCCAAGTCTTAGCTTTCAAGTCTCAAGTAAGTCCCAAGTCTTAGCTTTCAAGTCTCAAGTAAGTCCCAAGTCTTAGCTTTCAAGTCTCAAGTAAGTCTCAAGTCTTAGCTTTCAAGTCTCAAGTGAGTCCCAAGTCTTAGTTTTCACGTCTCAAGTAAGTCCCAAGTCTTAGCTTTCAAGTCTCAAGTAAGTCCCAAGTCTTAGCTTTCAAGTCTCAAGTAAGTCCCAAGTCTTAGCTTTCAAGTCTCAAGTAAGTCCCAAGTCTTAGCTTTCAAGTCCCAAGTAAGTCCCAAGTCTTAGATTTCAAGTCTCAAGTCATTTTTTCTTGGGCAAGTCAAATCAAGTCCTGTAATAGGTCAAGTTAAAGGGACATTATGTAATTTCTTCCCCCATCTAGTGGTGCAATTTTATTTTGCAAAGTCGAATGAATTTGCTCTCTAGCGCCTCGCGTTTTCAAATGTGCGTTGAACTACGGCAGGCGGTATGTGTCAAGATTCAAGAAGCTCACGTTGCCTTTTCAATTTTCTTTTTCGGTTTTTTGGCGGCGAGGATACCTTCTCCTGTGGCGTGGCATAACTCTGGTCTTCCATTGCGAACAAAAGTGCAGGCCGTTCAGGCTGGTTTATACCAGAGACGTAGACTGGCTCTGTTTTTACCTGCGTGCAAACGTGACGTCGAAATGGGGAAAACGCGATTCGAAGTGCTTCATGTTCCTCTCGGCACTTCGTCGTTTTTCATAGAGCGGAAGGACATGGCAGCCTCCATAGAGCTTGCCCGCTCTATGTAGATACAGACAAGTTATTCTTCACTCAGGAGGATAAGTGACAGAGATAATTTTACACTAATGAGGACTAATTTACGAATAAATATGTTGATTTGAGCTAATAAATGACTTAATATATTACATAGTGTCCCTTTAAGTCAAGTCCTGTAATAGGTCAAGTCAAGCTAACAGGCTAATATTAGCTAATTTGACGAGCACTTGCTGGTCAGAATGGATCTTCAAATGACGAACAAAGTTGGAAGTTAAGCTAGATGCTTAACACTCAAGTCATTCAAGTCATCGTGTCTCAAGTCAAGTCAAGTACCGAGTCTTTAACTTCCAAGTCCGAGTCGAATCTCAAGTCTTTTATTTTTTGTCAAGTCAAGTCACAAGTCATCAAAACAGCGACTCGAGTCAACTCGAATCCAAGTCACAGTGACTCGAGTCCCCCTCTCTGTCTTCAGAGTGATTAATGAACAAAGTTTGACTCTCTCAAGCCTGATAATCCTCACTCAGCTGGCAGTTGTACGGGAAATAAACTAAAATAAGTCTGGGCATCTGTTGTAAACATGATGAAGATCCCTCTCTTCTTCAGCATGCAGCTCTTTTCTTCCCTCCTCCGTCTAACTCCCTGCAGATTACATGCCGCACCACACCTATTGTACCAACTGGCTTGTTAATACTGAGTGTAGAGTCTCGCTGTCTGCCAGCAGCAACCCTTTCAACCCGCCATATGGAGCAACGTAGGGTCCATCTTTGTTGTCTGTCACCCCGTCCACTCTCTGCAGACCGGCTGAACAGTCTGGCCCGACTCCCAGAAATGAAAGTTTCACCAACTTTAAGTTTTTTTGTTGCTCCCTGGAGTTCAGCACATCAGATGCCGCTGCAGCGATGGGAGCGGGGCAGCGACCGTGGGGAGACGAGGCAGCAGCAGATGGAGGTCTGCGGAGATGTCGCCGCTCCTGGACTTTACCTCGGCGACGTTCTTTGAAGATTTCAGCGGACCAGAAGGCTCAGTGAAGTCAGGGAGCGCCGCTTTGACTCCACGAAATGCCATGAAAACAGAAACACGGCGAGACTGTTCTGAGGCTGGAATATAGCGGGGTCCCACCGGAGAAGATACACAAAATGTTTCATTTCAGCGGTGATAGCAGCCGGATTTAGGGAAAGGAGCTTCAGAACTTCTTGGACATCCTCTTTAGGGAGCAGAACTTAAAGGGATAGTTCGCCTCTTTTGACATCATTTCTGAACATCTTCTTACCCCCTGCTGCGTCCTGTGAGCAGAGTTCCAGCCTCGTTTTGGTGTTGATGAAGGTAGTCCGGCTAGTTGGCTGGGGTTTAAAAAATAAAGCGTTTTGCTTCTCAGAACAATGTGCGTTCAACAGAGTAATACATTTGTATCACAAAATGGTTCTCCAGGAAAAAGTCAGAGCTCACAATCTCTTGGCCCTATTTTCTCTCCCTTCGTATCACTGCCTGCTGCCGCCTGCCGGCAGCAGGCAGGGACACTGGGACACTGTTACGCTGTTTGCTGCTCGGAAGCAGGGGACTGCTCGCTCTGCACACGGTCTACACTGCTTCTCCACTCAAATGTTTGACAAACATCTTTTCCAGCACTGATGTTGGTCACATCTTAGGGAGACCCACTCACTCCACAGCTCATACTACCACACATCAAACTGAAAGAGTTTAAACTGGCAGTTTTATTCTCTAAAAACTTACATTTCCCTCTTCTGACAGTTGGTTCTGATCCCTGTTTTAGGATATATCTCCTCATAAGTCATGCGTTGGACTGGTCTGGGTGGTTAAAACCCCTCAGAGTGTAACAGTCAGGAGGCAGATTAATACCCAAGACTCCATCGAATATATCCATAAACCCTGTTTTTTAACATCAGAAGAACTGTTGAATCGAATCAAGCAACAAATATTAGAACAAAAAGTAATAATAAAGTAATTCTGTTCCTCTCAATGTAACCGTAAAGGTTTTGTGTAACACCGACAGAACCGTTCAAAGGAAGCAGTTCTGTCCTTTCAACGATGAAAACAAAAGAAACTCCGTTTGAACCCGGGACAACACAAACTGTTACTCGGCCCGGTTTGTGGGGGGAAAGCGGCATCTTTCAGGTGGCCTTAAAGGCCAGTCGGCATCCTCGCAAACCTCTGAATGTCAACCGGCTCTGGCAGATTGACAAAATAATACGCACCCTCGCTTTCTACCAGCGGATGGAAAGAGAACAGACAAAAAAAAACATAAAGGAAAGGACGTAGGGGCGCTTTTGGGCTCCCCCTCCCTTCTCTCTTTTTAATCAGAGGAGGAAGACTGACATGTCCAATCATAACAAAACATCAGCTGGTAAATGGGCCTTCGCAATCACTGTCAGCCAGCCTCCATTAGAGAGACCCCCTTTCCTGGACATCAATCAACGCTTTATGGACTGGTTCCTTCATTCATTATTTAATTACAGCCGTTTCTTTATTTATTTAACAACTGAAGACTTTTTTGTGCAGCTTAATCACTTCTTTGTTGGCAATCACATTTTTACTTCTTGTTTATATCTGGGTTTTTTTCCCATTCTTTTATCCTTTTTTTTTTTTTTGGTAATAACTTTGTTCTTCTGTCCCCGGCGAATAAACACTGAGAGAACAACAGCGCTGGTCCTGTCGGCGGTGGCGGTGGCGGCGGCTGCGAGCTCAAAGGAAAACGGTCAAAGCAAAGTCACGCATTTGATCACTTTGGGATGCACTAAAAAAAGGTCGCATCCTGCTCTCTAATTTCGGTGCATTCGCCGAACACGGATGCGAAAAAAACAACATCTCCAAAAGTGGCACGGCTCCTGCAGAAATCATATGCAAAATAGCAAACTGTGGAAATGTTGAATTACTTCCTGAAATTAAGCCCATTAGCCATGAAATTATTTGCTTTCATTTAAGAAGCCATGCAATCCAATTCGAGGTGGCACGAGCGCGCTACGTCTCTTTCCAATTTCCCACTGATCCCGTGGAACCGAACATGCACAAAAGAAGCTGCGTGGGTCACCTAAGTATAGACATAAGAGATATATCCCACTGAGAATCAGATTGGAACGGAAGATTAGTGAGGCTTTATCAAGATATTCATTCAAATCCCCCCAGCAGCCAGTTTGCTTCTTTCTCCGTCTAACACTTGAGCAAAGTTTTACGGAGGAACTAAAACTGAAGCTCCGAGCCGAAGGCTCCAGGAAAAAACAGCCAGTCGGTGTAAATCACGGTGGATTCATTGGAAATTTATGGATTTACTTATTAGCAAAAGCAGCGGCCCCCCTTTCCTGCCAACATCACCAATGAAAAAGTGAGTTCCTCCTCTTTCGGGGCTCAAATTTTACACATCAGCACATTTTTAAAAGTGTCCTGGCTCCTTGATGGGTGTTAAAATGAGGCAAATATGTTAAAAACCAAGCTAAAGTTTCAGGAACAACTGAGTCCACCCTCCTGATTGTGATGTAGCATCAAGGACGGACTGGCCATCGGGGGTACCGGGACCGAGGTTTAATGTAGTTGGGCTGGCCATTAATGTGATAACCAATGTTAAAGGGACAGTTCGCCTCTTCTGACATGAAGCTGTGTAACATCCCATATCAGCAACATCATTTCTGAACATCTTCTTACCCCCTGCTGCGTCCTGTGAGCAGAGTTCCAGCCTCGTTTTGGTGTTGATGAAGGTAGTCCGGCTAGTTGGCTGGGGTTTAAAAAATAAAGCGTTTTGCTTCTCAGAACAATATGCGTTCAACAGAGTAATACATTTGCATCACTAAATGGTTCTCCAGGAAAAAGTCAGACCTCACAATCTCTTGGCCCTATTTTCTCTCCCTTCGTATCACTGCCTGCTGTGCAGACCGAGCAGCAAACAGCGTAACAGGCTCGGCTGTCTGCAGGCAGCAGCAGGCAGTGATACGATGGGAGAGAAAATAGGGCCAAGAGATTGTGAGGTCTGACTTTTTCCTGGAGAAACGCACAATGTTAAGACCACACAAGCGTTAAAAAAGAACCAGTATCACTCTTTAATGCTCAAAGTGACTTCCATAGTTTACCTAAGGAGCACTTTATCCTGAAATAAAAGTTCTCCAGTTCTTTTTAATTAAAGTCCTTGTTTAATTTCTTTTCCCTGTCGTTGTTTGTTGGGATGCAGACGCTCGGAGCTCTAACACACGTTAAATGAAAACCTCTGCGATCCGGTTCTCAGCAAACACAATTTGGCCGAGTGTGACAGGAAGGAGGACGATTTTCTCTCAGTCAGCTGCTGTTTGAAAACTGAATTTAAAACTGTGTCACCGTATAACAACCAGGATATTGTTGTGGGTTTGATCAAAATGCACACACACACATGCACTCTCTCTCTCACAGGTGGCAGTTCTGAGGGTTGTGTGTGCACCAGTCTGCAGTGCACGGCTCTGTTTTATTGAACATCCAGAAAGCAGAGAAAATACCTTCTGCTGTGGGGGCGGTTCCACGGACACAGCCTCATATTCCACATCAGCAGCAAAATCTACAAAGGCTTTTATTCTAATACGCATATAACCGTTTATTTTTCTTTCTTTCTTTCTGTTTTTAAATGTATTATCAGTATATGTCGGCCGTAAAGGCTCCTGAGATGATGGAGAGACCTACAGAGTGTCCGTTCTGGGTTAACATGGCCAAACGATCTACCTTTCATTTAATAATTTTTTGTTTATTTATTTATTTATTTATTTATTGGTGTGTGTGGGTGGGTGTGTGTTTGTGTGTATGTGAGTGTGCAGATGTCTTGATTTTTACATTTCACATTTGCATTGCTCTCATTGTTCTTTAAAGAAAAACCAAATAAACACATTTGGAAAAGAAAACATGGTCAAACGATCCATTCTTAGACAAACCGAGACCTTTTTCTAACCGCCTAAAACAAAACTTCAGCCAATAATTGCAAACGCTGTTAACAGAGAGACAAACTGTGGTGTTCAGGTTCAGCAGCCACCACCAACCATGCTCTGCTCAGACCTGGGAGGTGTAAAATGTCAGTATATGACACTCCGGCTGGGATTAAAAGTTCTACACCAAGATAAAGCGTGATTAGAGGGGATGTGAAACATGTTCACATGAAGTAATGGTCATGCATGTGCATGTATGTCCTGTGATCTGGTTGGAACACGAGCAGCTTTTAACACCCATCAGTGTCAGGATGCACGACTAAAATCCACCCGAGCCGCTTTGGGTTAAAAGTAGAGCTGGGCGAGTTAACTCGTTATTATCGCGTTAATTAACTAAATTAATTAAATAATTCACTCGTTAATTATTTAACGGCGATAAATATTTTATCGTGCATTAACGCAGGTTTTATTTTTTTATATTTTTTTAAATTAGAAAAAAATAATAATTTTGTGCCTTTAATGGAAAATTCAGAGAGACAGGAAGCAGGGTGCAGAGAGAGGGGGAACAACACGCAGCACAGGGCCGTCCGATGCGGGACTCGAACCAGGTTTTTATTTTGGCTTTTATTTTGTAAAAGTCTGTTGCTTACAGGCTTTTATTTTGTAAAAGTCTGTATCTCACAGGCTTTTATTTTGTAAAAGTCTGCTGCTGTCTGCTGTGGAACAGGAAAAGAAAGTAATCTTTGGATCCACCAAACATGGAGAAGGGTACGTAACTTTTACTCGGCCATTTTCATTTTAAAGTTCTTCCAGACGGCGGAGTCGACAGAACCAAAGTCATCTGTAAACACTGCCAAGTTGAATTGTCTTCTCAGCGTAGTAGTTCCAGTCTAAAATATCACTTGAAGGCAAAACACACAACTGATAGCAGCAAGTCATTCAAGGAAACAGACAGTGGAGCGAGGCTTCTACATAAAAACTACAGAAAGATGCTGATGTTAAAAGTGTGTTTGCACAACAAATGTTATGGCACTTTCATTCATATGGCAGCACATTTAAAATAAAGCTAAATGCTAAAAGCTATACGCTACTTTTGGAGTCATTTTTGGATTCTGCGTACAAATGCGATTAATCGTGATTAATCAGGGCAATCATGTGATTAATTAGATTAAACATTTTAATCGCTGCCCAGCCCTAGTTCAAAGCAGTTCTGTGTTTAATGGTTGGACACCACCTGTCTGAGAGGTAACTGATGAGGTTTCTGACAGCTGGTGGACTATGGAGGCAATCGGCTCGACTTTAAAGCAGTGATCAGAGTTTCTGGGTGTGTCCTTCGGCATTTTTCATAGTTTTGTCAAAATAATGCTGCCACAGGAGATTTCACTCAGAATAAGTTCCTGTAACACAGAGCAGGGACTCGGGACTTAAAACAGTCGTTCATCACTCCCTTTAATGGCTGTGTTCGCTGTCAGCGGCTAACGGCTAAGGTAGAAGCTCCAGGGATGCATTCCATCCCATGACCTCCAACCAGAGAAGCTCAGGGAGAATGTTTCTCTGAATGTGTTCTTACTGATGGGAGGCGTCAACCTGAAAACAACAGTTACAAAGTCAGAGCCAAGCTGTTCCAGGAGTGAGCCGTTAGCACAGGTGCTACCCCAGCAGCCTGCTGCCATGAGCTGTGGTTTAGTTTGGTTCAAACAAATCAAAAGACGGCAGCATGCATCCAGTCTGCCAGCAAAACACATGCAGATATGGGTCGATAAGCCGCATCCTGTGTCTGAGAGAGAGCTTCGAATGTGCCTTCATGTGCGTGCGCTGGGCTCCGGGGTTGCACGAGGTCACTGCATGCTAGCACGCTAACACTTTAGCGCTTCTTAAGCTCTGACTGGTGAGTGTGGCCAGTGGCTCCGGGTGTAAGAAGGCTGGTGAATGTGCAGAAAAGGATCTGATGGAATCAAATCAAATTTATTTATATAGCACATTTCATGTACAGAACAATTCAAAGTGCTTTACATAAAATAAAAGCATTGCAGCAGGGAGTGGAAGAAGCATTAAAAATACATAAAATAATATAAAGAGAAAAAATTAAATAATTTAAATGAATTTAAAAACAAGCAACAGTCCAGATAAGTTCAAAGATATTGTGCAGATTTCATAAATAGACACATGAGAACAGAAATGTCTTTAACCTGGATTTAAAAATGTCGCTGACCCTCTTCTCTTTGCTACCAAACAGAATGATCTCAGTTTGGTCTTCATTTAATTGTAGAAAATTCTCTCTCATCCAGGTGTTTACGTCCTCCAGACACTGACACAGTACGTCTGCTGGGCTGCAGTCGCCATGGTGACAGAGACTCATAAAGTTGTGTATCATCTGCATAACTGTGATAATTGATGTTAAAGTTCTGCAATATCTGACCCAAAGGGAGCATATACAAGTTAAACAGAAGAGGTCCAAGAATTGACCCCTGGGGGACTCCACAAGTCATGGCCACTCGCTCAGATTCATAGCTCCCAACTGTAACAAACAGGGTATCCCCAGGTTTGACCACATGAAATTTAAGACCTTTTTAAGACCACAAAAAATTAAAATTAAGACTGGGGTCACGACCCTGGGGGGTTCGATCCCCTCTAGGACACAAAACACCACGTACACAAATCAGTTTAAAATATGTTATTTCACAGGTCATGCAGAGCAGTCACTGTACATATTGTGGATAGGTCAAGTAATTGAAAACACAGGGGGGGGGTAAAAAATAAAACTTCTTCAAAATAATTCCTTCGTTAATAATTGGTCACACAGAACTTTATTGTATTAACCCATAAGAACCCAGACCCATTTCTACTTAAATGAAAATTAAGGGGGTTATAACACAGACTAAATAGACCACATAGAACCCATTTCAGAATTTTTTTTTCCAAAATACCACCCCCCACTGTCAGAGATCTGTAATGTGACATATAAAATATTTTTCAATACTCATCTGGATTGAAGCAGCAAACATTCAGTGCAAGAGTTTAAAAAAACTACTTTGACTCACAGCTGCTAGTGTTTTGACCTCGACAACCCAACATTTTTTTTTTTTTGCGACTAGTTAACTTTATAAAGAAGGCGTAATCGCTTGTTTGCTATGGGTCGGGTCGGGACGGGACAACATTGTATTTAAAATATTAAATATTTTTATAGGACTTTTTAATGTGTGATTTTATAAAGTTGCACGCAATACCAACCTTTCGTGAATTTCGACACCCGTCTTCTTTCGGTTGAGCTAATCTAACGCGACGCTGAAGCTAGCAAGCTTCCAGGGAAGCACGGAGGGGAGGGGCTGTGTGTGTGAGTAGGCTATGCGAGAGAGACGCGAGGGACAGAGAGACGGAGGGTGAGCAGGGACAGGAAATGCAGCTGAACGAATACGAGTATTTTTTAAATAGCGTTAAAAAAAATAATAATAACGAAACGCCATATGTGGCGGCCGATGTTTAATCTGTGGCGCACCGCCACGAATTAGTCTGTGTGGGAAACACTGCCAGAGAAATTTAAGACCTATGTATGACATTTTAGACCCATGACACACATTTAAGACCTTTTTAAGGCCTAGAATCAGGGGAATTTTTTTTAAGACTTTTTTAAGACTTTTAAGACCCCGCGGCTACCCTGAACAAAATAACTCTGGCCTTCTAAGTAGGACCTGAACCAGTTAAGGACCGCTCCAGAAAGTCCAACCCAGTTTTCCAGCCTGTGCAACAGGATTCTGTGATCTACAGTATGGAAGGTGAGTGTGCAGCCGATCCTTTTGGACTGATGCAGTAAAGAGATTCCTCATCTCTGCAGGAGGTGAAAGGACCGTCCATCTCTCTGTCTGCAAGCCGTTAAAGTAACTGAGGACTCTTCTGGTTGGACATGTCTTCTGCAGAGGCTCAGGCAGTTAACAGACAGTTTTGAGCTGGAGGTTGACCCAGCTCCTCCTCTGAAACCATCCACTTTATCAGCTTTTGGCTCACGGCATTTTATTTTTCACACTATTCAAACTATTCCAACATGAAAAATGATTCTTACTTGAATCAATAAATCCCTAATAAGTAAAAATGTAATAATCTCCAAAGAGAAACAGTTGCTGAAATGACTGAAAGATGAGTGAATGGTTTTGGGTTTTACCAAATTACACAAAGCAGCTCAGCTGTTGAATCATCTCAAAGTAAGTGGATTCACCTCAGTTTCCTGAATAAACGTGTAAAAACAGCAGAGCAGACGTGGCAGGAACAGTAGAGGAACCCGAGTCTGTTGTTGCATGTTTAGCTCGTCTCGGTACAACAGAGAAACCATTTTTCTGTGACTTAGCTTAGAAGTGAGTGAGCTCATCATTACATTACATCACATTACGGTCATTCTGCAGACGCTTTTATCCAAAGCGACTCACAATAAGTGTGTTCCACATCGGTAGGCAAAAGAACTTCAGTCACAAGAAATCATAAGTGCATTTCCTTCCAAAACCAAACAGCTAAGAGCAGAACTATTGCTAGAGTAAGTGTGATAAGTTAGGTACCGAGACAAATGGGAAGACAATTTAGGAAACAAATAAGTGCGTAAGGAGCTGGGAGGAAGCAGGTGATGTCCTCAGAGGGCGGATCAGGGTGGTGTTTCCTGAAGAGGTGGGTTTGCAGCCTGCGGCCAAAGATGGGCAGCGACTCAGCTGTCCTGATATCAGTCGATATCATGTCGAAATGACTTTTTAGGTAGACCCGTAAAGATGCTGTTACAGTAATCAAGCCGACTGAAGATGGATGCATGGACTAGTTTTTCCAGGTCCTGCTGACACATCAGATCTTTTAACCTTGATATATTCTTAATGTCACGCCCATGGGGTTTTCCCCATGTTTTTAGTTTTATCATGTTTTAGGTTTTATGTCTTGCATTTACCATTGTCTTCCCCACAGTTTGCTCATTAGTTTCATTCACATCACCTGTTCATTGTCCCCAGCTGCTGCACTCATTCACAATCACTCCCAGTTCTCTATTTAGTTTCCAGGCTCCCCTGTTCTTTTTGTGAGATCTTTACCTGATTTTCACCCCTTCACCCCTATGAGCTGTGGAGTGAGTGGGTCTCCCTAAGATGTGACCAACATCAGTGCTGGAAAAGATGTTTGTCAAACATTTGAGTGGAGAAGCAGTGCAGACCGTGTGCAGAGCGAGCACTCCCCTGCTTCCGAGCAGCAAACAGCGTAACAGGCGCGGCTGTCGGCAGGCGGCAGCAGGCAGTGATACGAAGGGAGAGAAAATAGGGCCAAGAGATTGTGAGGTCTGACTTTTTCCTGGAGAACCATTTCGTGATGCAAATGTATTACTCTGTTGAACGCATATTGTTCTGAGAAGCAAAACGCTTTATTTTTTAAACCCCAGCCAACTAGCCGGACTACCTTCATCAACACCAAAACGAGGCTGGAACTCTGCTCACAGGACGCAGCAGGGGGTAAGAAGATGTTCATAAATGATGTTGCTGATATGGGATGTCATACAGCTTCATGTGAAAAGAGGCGAACTGTCCCTTTAAGAGGCGAACTGTCCCTTTAAGGTGATAGTAGGCTGACTTTGTTATTGTCTTAATGTGTGAGCTGATCTTCATCTCAGCTCACTCTGAAAGTTTGTGCTCCCCTTTCCCAGGAAACCAGGGAGTCAACACATCCTGAAGAAGAAGAGAAAGTTTGTGGCCCGCAGTGGCCGATGCTTCCCGAGATGTGAGATGTGACCGTTAGAGTTAGAGACTGTTACGCACGCCGTAATGAAGTGAAGACGCTGAATTAAAAGCATAAATGTGCCTGCACTCCTCTGATCTTCGTTCCCTGACTCTCCTCTGATGGTGTTGACGGTGTTAGATTCCCTGAGCCCCGCTGAGCCGAATAAAGACAGCAGTGATGGCTGAGTCACACGGCCGCCCTCCGGCTCTACTGTCCACCGTTATTAAGACACCTGCAGCCCCCCCGCCCCCTCCGCCTGGCATTCCCCTGTACACACAGAGTGCTCCGTATGCCTTAATGATGACCTGCTAAGGCCTTCTTTGGCTGAATAAAGAGGGATAATTGGCTATCATTGTCTTCCCCCAGCGCTGTGGTGGCAAAACGCTGGTGTCCAGATGCCCGGACCACAGCTCTCAGGGCCTCAATTAGAGTGAACCTGAGGACCGGGAAAAGGCCAATTAGACCCCCCCCCCCCCCCCCCCCCCCCCCCCTTCCTCACACTCACACTCAGACAGACAACCCCCACTTTCCTCGTTTTTTTTTCTTGCTGTCTCTCATTTCTTCTGTATTTACCATATTTGCCTAAACGCTGGGTTGTGGGGGGGTTAAGTGCTTTCTTTCTCTCGTTTCATGACCAAAGCGTCTGACACAGGAACAGACATTTAACCCTTTGTGCGGTCTTAACATTGTGTTTACTCCACTTTGTCCTACGGGTCAGAAATGACCCGCCCTACCAAAAGCCCCAAAATAAAGCAACTTAATTGAATTTTAAATCCAAAATCTATTCAGATTTTTTCTGAATAGATCCTTGAACTTAAATCAACCCAATGTATTCAGTATTGCCTCATTTTTAATCATCTTTACACAAACAACTAATGTTTCAAGAAATCTTAGTACACATTGGAAAAAATGCCCCTCCGAAAATAAGTAAAAAAACAACAAATAAAAGACGTTTTTGCTTGAAATAAGCAAATAAATCTGCCAATGGAACTAGTGAAAATCGGCTTGCCAAGATTTCTTGAAATAAAATGTGATATTTAGGACTTTTGAGTTAAAAGTGATCTTGAAATTAGCTTAAAAACCTCTTCAAATGTAAAAAAAAAAAAAAAAGCTTGTTTCATATGAAATCTGACTCAAAACAATTTGTTTTCAAGAGTTTTTCATTTAACAAGATATTCCAGATGTATTGTATTAAAACAAGTCCCTATATCTGGCTGAAATAGAACTTGTTAGGCAGTTGTGTCTCATATTAAGTGTAATGAGATATTTGGACTAGAAATTAGACAAATATACTTGGTAAGATTTAGATTTTTTCCAGTGCAGAATTGATGGCAAACACAGTACCAGGTAAGTTTAACCCTTTGTGAGGTCTTAACATTGTGTTTACTCCCTTTGTCCTACGGGTCAGAAATGAGCCGCTCTACCAAAGCCCCAAAATAAAGTAACTTAATTGAATTTTAAATCCAAAATCTATTTTTGTATGATGAAACCACCTGTTACAATACAAAAAGACAATCAGCAGTTTTCAGGATTACACTTTTTTTTTTTTTTGGTCAGTTGGACCAACAGTTTTCTTGTTTTCTCAGTTTTCTTTTACATAATAAAGGTTTATTATTGCTATTATATAAATGTGAAGTAATTACCTCTGAATGAATTATATTGAAAGGTAAAAAAACAGTGAACTTTTTTCTGCTGTTTAAAGGTTTTTATAATTCACGGGTCAAAAATGACCCATAAGACAATCTTTGTACCCTAGTGGTGTACAGCCCACATGGAAACATAAACAAGAATAAAGTCTGACTTTTTCTAATGATGGGGTCTCTTTAGGAAAAGTCATAACATTTCAAGTTGGAAAAAGACAGTTTAAGGTATTTTTTCTCCAGATAAACATGGTAGTGGCTCACTTTTGACCTGCCATACAACAGACATTTAAACCTGTGAACTGTGAGTAATTTAAAGGAGAAAAAAGCACGACTTTGCTTCCTTTTCGTGCGGGTTTTTATTCCGACAGAAGTTTTTTATCTGCAGCTTTTAATCAGCCCAACGGTAACAGGTGTCTCTCGGGCAGTTACATTAAATACATACCTTCATGATCAGATTACTTCTGTGGGGATCACATGGCTCAGATCCATTAAGTATCATGTGTGAATTGACCAAAAAAAACCTGAGGGAATCATTGATTTAATTGCAATTTAAAAAGCATAATAGTGTATCAAGTGTCGGTGGTATTCAAATGACATGCGCTCTCAGAGCGTTTCCTTCTCTGACAAAAGCGTCGTGGTGAATTTGCATTGAGAATTCATTCAAATGCAACGTAGATTAATCGGAGCAAACGCTGCCGCATGCCATAAAAAGGAACCTTTTAGCATGGTAACCAAGCACCCTTATGTATCTACATTATTCATGAAAGCGATTTGGATAATGCTGCCTCTGACTATTACTCCCCCTATGGTGTGTTAACATGTATTAAGAGTGATTTGATGAGATGTGGATTCATGGGGAATGGGGCTGTCAATTACCGCCGGAGTTAATAGGGTTGAGTGAGCAAATGGTGCGAGCAAATTCCATGCAGTTCGCACTCATGCAACATTAATGTGGATCTGTAGAAACAAGACTTTTAAATCCCTGCATGTTGGCACAATGTACATCTAATACGGAGCTGCTACTAATCAATTATGAGGAGGGCTGGAGGAGACAGCTCTGCTAGCATGCTAACCCGTGTTAGCCCCCTTTAAATGGTACCTGGCTCGGAACATGGCTACAGGTCGCTCATTTATGTGACCAATTTTCTTTCTTTTGGACCCGTTTGGCCCACTTCCTGCTGCATTCTCACGCTCTGAGCGACAACTTTTTTTATTCTCAAGCTACAGGACATGATACCCAGACCAGGGCTGTGTTCGAAACCACATACTACATACTGCATACTGCATACTGCATACTACAAACTACATACTGCATACTACATACTACAAACTACAAACTACATACTACATACTGCATACTATATACTGCATACTGCATACTACATACTGCATACTACATTCTACAAACAGCATACTACATACTGCATACTACATACTGCATACTACATACTACATACTACAAACTACATACTGCATACTACATACTACAAACTACATACTACATACTGCATACTACATACTACAAACTACATACTACATACTACAAACTACATAGTGCATACTACATACTGCATACTACATACTACAAACTACAAACTGCATACTACATACTGCATACTACATACTACAAACTACATACTACATACTGCATACTACATACTACAAACTACATACTACAAACTACATAGTGCATACTACATACTGCATACTACATACTACAAACTGCATACTACATACTGCATACTACATACTACAAACTACATACTACAAACTACATAGTGCATACTACATACTGCATACTACATACTACAAACTACATACTACAAACTGCATACTACATACTGCATACTACATACTACAAACTACATACTACAAACTACATACTACAAACTGCATACTACATACTGCATACTCCATACTACATACTACAAACTACATACTACAAACTGCATACTACATACTACATACTACAAACTGCATACTGCATACTACATACTGCATACTGCATACTACATACTACATACTCATCGATCAGACAGTATGCAGAGCGTTTACCCACAATGCATTTGGCTCCTGCCCGAGCCGAAATCAGCCGGCCTGAAGCTGATTTCCCTTAAGCTCTAAACTCTGTAAACTTTAGCAACATTTGAAACATTTTCAGGAGAGAAAGTAGTCGTTTAGATCCCCAACGTGTTGAAAACCTGACAAAATACCGGCTGTTTACAATTTTGTTCCCACGAATTCGGCGCTACTAAAGCTAGCCGCAGTGAGCAACGCACTTCCGGTTATTTTTATTTTTTTTGTGATTATAATTTTTATTTGCACTGTCAGGAGAATACATACAAGCAAGATATGGCTTAATAGTGCACACAAGAATAAACAAAAACAAAACAAAGGCAGATCAAATAAAAGGGAAGAAAAAGAAAAAAAGAAAAGCAAATAGCAGGGACATCATACCAATAGACTTCAACTGGTTAGAACGTCCTTCATTAGTCCCTTCCATGCATTTACTGTAGATAAACTGGCGTTGTTCAGTCGAGCTGTGGTCTCCTCCAATGATGCAATGTCCAGTAAGGATCTGATCCAGTAACATTTTGCACTAATATCAGGTTTGAACCACATCTGGAAGATTGTCTTTTTGGCAGCTGTGAAGCCAGCGAACACCAGACGTTTTTCACGTAGAGAGAGCTCAAGTGTGGAATCATCATTCAATAAACAAAAACAGGTGTCTAACACAAGAGTAATGTCAAGAAACTTGGATAGCATCTCAATAACATATTTTCCAAAATATACATATAATGGGACATTCCCAAAACATATGGAGGAAGGTACCTGTGGCGTTCTGGCAAAGCATGCATTGTGGGTTTTGAGAGATATTCATTTTGAAATGTATGTATGGTGTTGTATTGTGGATCATCTTATAATGAATTAGTTGATGTGCCAGGCACTTAGATGTTAGTGGTAGATTGTCCCATATCTCCTCCCAGTCTCACTTCCGGTTATTTTCACAAAATAAAATACCCGCTGCCTTTTATCATAGGGAAAGCCATTAGGATACAATTGGTGCTTTTGTTTTGAAAACAGGAAGTGAACCTACCCTCGTTGTAGCTAGCTTGAAACTGCCTTTTAGACAGGAAATGACGATCGGCGACGTCACGTTACGTTGCATCTTGGGTAGTTTGAGTATGAGTGGTAACCTCATGATGCATACCCAACATTTAGGAGAATCTAGTATGCATCCGGGAACTTCTCGCTTACTCAAACTCGCACACTAACTCAAAAAGTTAGTAGGAGAAGTAGGAGAAGTATGCGGTTACGACCACAGCCCAGGTCTTTAAATTAGGTGAATATAGCCTCTAATGAACAACACATGACACAAGGCATTGTGTTATTATTCACAATTACACGACAAAAAGCTAAGCTAAAATGGAAAAACATGCCCGTCTCATGAGTTTGACAACTTTGTCACCATCTGCCACCAAACTTGGGGCAGATATCAAATCTCCAAACATTTAGAGTCGGCAGGTAGACACGGTCCAGAGGAACTGATGAAGCTCAAACCAAGCGTGACCATCACTTCCCATCAGAAACTGATGGCCAGACTGGTTTGTTGTATCCTCTCATTACAGCTACACGCAGAAGAGCATCTGATCAAACCTTGAAGCACTTTTGGAGGACAGAGTGGATGGAGGGGGGGGGGGGGTGAATGAACTGCATTCCTTTCGTGCTTGTCTGGCTTTGTTGATCACTGAAAGCGCTTTTCAGTACGAGCCACATTAACCCAACTTTACAACTGCACACGCTCATGCACGGCGCATATTTTGTGCACATCAGTGAATAAAAGGGTTCATTATATTGCCAATGTAAGGCTGCTTCAACATATCGAATATGGGAGAAGGAACGAACCGCTGACCTCCGAGTTGGTGGATAACCACTTGAGCTCCTGAGCTAACGCTGTGGAAAGAATGCAACGAATACTCAAGAGTCTGCTGGATTCTTCAGAGAAAACTATTTCTTTTGTGCTGTTTTCAGTTGTTTTTATGCTATTGTTACTTTGATTTTCCGTCGTTGGTTGTAGACACTGAAATGTTCGTGGTAGGTAGGGATGGGAGTCGTGGAATCGTTACTGCGCCTGCCTAACGATCCCGTTTAAAAGCCAAAAGGCTTTTTAACATGGACTGCTGACATGTTCTTCTCAAATATAATTTATTTATGTCAACATTCATTATTATTATTATTATTAGTAGTAGTAATAGCATTATTAGTATAATTATTGTTGTTGTTGTCTAATATACAATCATTGTAAATATTTAAAAAATTTTGAGCTAATTAACTAATTTGAAAAGTAAAGTATTTTTCTATTCTCTTCTATCTTTTATTTCTAACTATAAGTTCTGCTAACATCGGAAGCATTCGCGCGATGACGTCCCGTGCACGCTTCGTATTTTGGCTCAGAATGTTTCCAACATGGCGTCGAGGCAGAAGCGCCCCAAAGTTTGGTCATATTTCACCAAAAAGGAAATACCTCCAACATGCTGAAACATTTGACCACACAGCATGCAGTTACTAGGATCAGATGCAGGCTCAGAGGCAGGTCGCCCTTTCATCGAGGGAAAAGTCAAATGACAATGAGGGGAAAATAGATAAAATGTTGGTGCGTACTTGGAATTAAAGTGTTACTGCAACCAAAGCCGTTTGTACGATATATATATCTAGATGAGAATCTACAAGAGAACCGAATCGATAAGCAATATCGATAATGGAACCGGAATGGCTGAATTCTTAACGATCCCTAGTGGTAGGGTACGGTTTTTACGAATGAATCTTTAATGTTCTCAGAGAACTGGTGGTGTTGTCACCACCTCTGTGGGCAGAATTCTGGACTGACTGACATCAGATCAGCATGACGTCCTTACACTCTGCAGTCAGTACAGGATAAGTTTTTCTTTTGTCTTTTCATAGTAGCATGGAATTTCAACACTTTAACATCTGCTACATGCTTGAGATTTCATTTCATATATTTCTGTGAGACCAGAGAATCACACCAAAGAATAGCATGAAAAACATGTCTCGGCTGTTTGATTTCTGCTACAGATGACTGGCTTAGAATTCAGCATTAACAACATACAACTTTACTCTTTCCTGTGTCAGCAATGCACAGGATGCTGGCATTCAATACCAAGATCTGCCCGAGTGTTGATGCTGTGTGGATCTGCTCTTCTAACATCTCAAATCATGCAGTACCCACTGGTTTCTTGAACTTTAAAGTGAGTTCATTGGGCTTAAACAGCTTCCAAAGTTTCTGGGTCCTAATCTAATTGATTACTAATCTAATTGAGCACCTTGTTGAAGCTACACCATGAGGAATAAAGTCTGCTGAGCATTCTCTCCAGAGGTAACCCTGTAGAGAAACTGTCTTCCATTGAGGGGTCAGAGGTCAGCTCCAGCTCTCCGAGAGCCGCTGGGGTCGCCCCCATGTGCCCCTTTTCACGGGTTGCTGACTTCAAAGACCTCCTCGTGTTTGGGGAGGACCATCTCATCATAACTGATTTAACGGATAACAGAACTTATAACATAAACTATGATGTTATGTCTGCTACTTGCGTACGTAACCTTCAGTAAAATCAGTAAAAAAGTCTCTAGGAACATGGCAAAAAGGATTTTTATGGTGGGTGGAGTAGCCATAAATTGTGCACAAGTAAAAGTAAAAAGTAGCCATCCAAATAATTACTTGAGTAAGAGTAAAAAAGTGCTTGGTGAAAAAACTACTCAAGTACTGAGTAACTGTTGAGTAACGTCTGATTTATTTGTTAACACAAGCATTCAATCAGACAGACAAAAATACTAAATAATCATCTTTAGGCAAATTAGAGTTCATCCAGTTGATAAAATAAATTAAAATGAATTAATTAATTACAAAATAGCTTGAATTAAAATAATCCAGGTAAATTCAAGAACTTCAATAAAAAATTAAATCTGTAGAACAAGTTCGATCATATGCAAAGCGTGGAATCGGTCAAAAATGGCACGAAAACGCACTTTCCATCCAAAATGGCCGCCTTCCTGTGGATGTCGGACCATGGCGGTATGAGACTTTTTTGTGCGTCTGGGCATGATGAATGAGTGTACCGAATTTCGTCGTCCCACGGTAAACTAACCCCAATGCGGGGACCATTTTTAAGCATCGTAGGGGGCGCTACAGAGTCAATGAGTGACTCCCAAAAATATAAAGTTTAGATTCTTTCATGTCGTCGACTGGCAGGTGGCGCTCGCAAAATTTCCAGAGTTTTCGAGCACCTTTTGCAAAGAATCGGAAAGAAAGAAAGAATATTCCTTACGGATACAATAGGGTCCTTGCAGTTTCACTGCAAAAAACGAGTTTAGGAAACTTAGCGCTACATGTTTCCTCAAGTTAGATGTTGAGTTTCTGCTGAAATGTGCATTTGTTTTGGTTGACACAGAAGACACATAATGTAGCTGCTGTTTCTCACTCTTTGTAAGGTAAACATGCTTTCAGTATGAGGCCTCGTCTGCGTCTTCATTTCCCACCGTTGGTTCTGACATTTTTCATCTGTTTCTTTGTTTGTTTGCTACGACTGCTAATGCTAAAGCTAACCCGTCCCGCCGCTGAGGTTGAGTACGGTCACGTGACCAGACTGCACGGCTGCGTCTGATTGGTGGAACACAGTCAGGTGGTAGAGCCTTTGGCGGAAGTCTCTCTCTCTGTCAGAATAAAACATTAAAATGAGGCGTACGCGGGGGATAAAAATAATGAGGCGTAGAATACCAAAGAGGTAAGAAGAAAAGTAACCAGCTCATTGTAGCCTAATGTAGCGGAGTAAGAGGACAGTTTCTGCTGCACACATCTACTCAAGGAAAAGTAAAAAGTATAGAGATTTAAAACTACTCCTAGAAGTATGTTTTCAAAAAACTTACTCAAGTAAATGTAACTCGTTGCTACCCACCTCTGGCCACTTGCGTACGTAACCTTCAGTAAAATCTGTAAAAAGTCTCCAGGAACATGGCAAAAAGGAGCTCTCTGGTGATGTGTTACAGGTGCGTCTTGTGTGCGAAACAACAATGAGCATAGCGTAGCTCTAAGACAACTGGAGCTGCCTCAGTGAGCCCACAGCTGACTCTGGTAACAAGCCCTGCGATTGGCCAAAAGGGGTTTTCTTTTATCTTCGCTGTCCTTTTGAGACTCCCTGGAAAAGGACAGTTGTTCTGAGCTCTGACGCTATCAGCATAATCTTCTGCCTGATGAATACGATGCTTATCTTAATAATGACCATCAAAAGTTTTACTTTAATGCTGAGATCGGCACTGGCAGTCGTACCCTGGGGAAGTGACTTCTTAGAGACGGGGTGCAGCTAGATGTTATCCAGCGTGGTTGTTATCAGATCTGCTGCAGAGAAAGTGAGGCTTCCCAAACTGGGTTCGCTGGAGCGAAGAACGGAGGGAAACCAGCTGGCTGCCCAGGACTGCGTGGAGGCAAGGTGAGTATAACGCTGCTGAGTAGGCACTCTGACTGAAGACATGCATCAATGTGGAAGCCCCCCCATCCACACTGTCTTTTGGGTCCATGCAGCTCAATCATGTGACAGAAAAGTTGGGGTTTTTTCCAACAATAAAAGCAGATAAAACCTCTTCGTCTGCATGTGGGACACAGAATCCCCCCCCCCCCCCCCTCCCCTCTCCATCCATTCATTACACACACTTTCCTCAAACAATATAGCATCCCAGATTTAGAGCCCTGATCAAACCAGTTTGCACTGGATGGAAACCATATTCCATTACACTAAATCAGATAATCTTATAAAAACAGTGGAAGAGCCCGGACGCCCAGGGCAAAAACAATCTGAGCAGCTGCTGCAAAGGCCCTTCAGTCAGCGCGGAGCGCCAAATTAACCAATGAAAGCGAAGTCCTCTGCTAAAGTTACAGAGGAGACGTCGTGCTGGTTGGTTTCCCTGTTGGATGGACAGAGTTGTCCCAACTCCAATTAAACTTATTCTAGGAAAACATTTATTGTAGGAAGACATTGCACTAATAACATTTGCACAAATATCATCATAGTACAATATAATGTAAATTATCCATATACCCCATATTTTATCCATATACCCTATATTTCTTATTGGTTCAGTCTGCTGCAACACAATAATTTCCCAAATTGGGATGAATAAAGTATCTATCTATCTATCTATCTATCTATCTATCTATCTATCTATCTATCTGTCACGTCCATGGACTCATCTGTTAAGTGTCATGTTTTAGGTGTTCAGTTCTTGTTCATGTTTAGTTTTTCAGTCTTGCCATTGGTTTTCCCCTTCACTCTGTTAATTAGTTAATTCCCTTCACCTGTCTGTCATTGTCTCCAATCACACCCAGCCCTCTATTTAGTCTCTTGTCTCCCCTGTCTGTTTGTCGGATCTTTGTGTGTGTTTGACCGGCCCTGCATGCCATGCCACAACCTGTTCAGTCCTGAGATAAGTATTTATTTGTTCCATTGTTATTTTTGCCTTAATTAAATCACCTTTGCTTCTGAAGTCCGCATTCGTGTCCTTCCCTAAACCGCACCCTGACACTATCCATCTATTTCAGTTAAAAACATATTTTTAAACATCCTACTAAACTCACCACTAATTATTTCTCCTGATAATCAGTTCTCTGAAAGTTCATACTTGTTTAATCCACTAAAGGTATCCTCAGAGAGCATCGGGCCTGAGGAGATGATTGAGGACATCCTGTCATTTAATTTGGTTTGAGTTCACTTAAATTGAGCTAAATTTGGTTCTAATATTTTTATTTATATCGCAGCAAAATAAATTGTCGGGGGGGGGGGGTATATAAGGGCTCATCAGGGCTCCAAGCTCATCCATTTTAACCTCCAGAGATCTCACATTTCCCCTGATGATCAGGGGAAGAAATGCTTTAAACTTCTTCCTCCTTTCTGGCCTTTCTGTTCTTCAACTCATCAGGATTGAGAGTCTTATTCAGGACATTACTTGGGTTTTGGAAAGCGCAATCAGCTTCCTTTCAACTTTACTTTAATATGTTTAATATGTAAAACCCCTTAGACCTCCAAATGTGGACGTTTTTGCCCATTAAATCGAATTTATCACATTTTTCATTAGAGTTTTATGAAATCAATATTCCAGGACAATTCCAGGATTTAATAGAATAAGTAAGAAGTAACACAAACTTCCATCAGATTGTGTTGTTTAGAAAAAAATCAGACCAGATTAGTGAAAAAATCATTTAAAACTGGGCTCCATGAGGTTGCCAGTTAGACCAGAAACAATGAATATTTTTGTTCTCAGGCTTGAGAAATCATATTTTTCAGCTTATTCTTATTTTTACCCCCGGTTGTATCACCTCTCCCTTCATAGAGTGTAATTAACACTGAAGGCTGATGCAACCGTTGCTACGAGATGAAACATAGCAACCATCAACGTCGCTTGGTCAGGGATAAAAAACAGCTGATGGTTAAGTTCTTTTTTTACAACGCAACCATCCCCCACATGGACGCCATTTTCTTAGTTGCCTTGACGACATGCAAACACGACATTACAATGAAAACGTGTCACTTTCTGAGTGACTTTAGACAATAACATCATCTGGTTGAGGTTTAAAGTGATCGTGATTGGTAGAGGTGGGACTTTGTCACACATGTGCAAGTCTCAAGTCTTAGCTTTCAAGTCCCAAGTCATTTTTTCTTGGTCAAGTCAAAGTCAAGTCACCTTATTATTGCAATTTTACCTGCAGAATCTGATCTTAATAAAGTGAAAACACAAAGATATAAGTAACTGTCAGTAAACATCATTGGCCAATGTGTCCAACCTGTCCACCCCGTATCATATCAAGCTAACGTTAGCTAACTACCAACTAGGCCAGTGGTTCCCAAACTGTGGTACGCGTACCCCCAGGGGTACGCAACGTGACGTAGGGGGTACATGAAAAAATGCATAAAAAGTTTGCAAAGAGCCTGATTACATTTTTAAACTGGCATATACTGGAGTACCTGTTCACAGTGCCAAAAACACAAGATACTGCCATGCATAGATAGACTATCCTCTAGTGGTCAGTGAATTAATTGCACTACCGAAAGGCTAGCCCCGAGGCTAACTGCTAAAAATGGATAAATGGCTAAAAAGGATAAATTTCCCTTCCAGAGGGACATCAACTTCTACCACAAGTCAGCCCACAGTCAAAGGTGCACTTTCCACGTTATTGTTCACCTTCAACGTCTACCTTTGACCGGGATGCTAGCGTTGCACCTGTGGCGCGCCAAGCTAATAACCTCGTCAAAAAGGCGAAAATGTGCCACCACGTAATTGTGTGAGAGTGGATTCTCAGCCCTAACGATTAAGAAAACAAAATGGAGAGCGAGACTTTGTGTGGAGGATGATTTAAGACTCAGACTTTCTGAAATTCAGCCCAATATAACTGACTTATAACCAGATTTACAACTGAATATGTTCTAGAAATGTAGAAATGTTTGGTAGATTAATTAGTGTTGCTCACTGGAAATGCTGGTAGAAATTGACCTGTTTGGTGAAGAATAAAATAATAATTTAAGTGATTTCTGATGTGTTATATGCTGTGTGTGTGGTGATGGTGGGAGGGGGGGCTTACAGAATGTGTGTGCAGGAGTAGGGGGTACATGGCTGGAGGTCATATGTCTGAAGGGGTACGTGGCTGTGGAAAGTTTGGGAACCACTGAACTAGGGTAACGGGATAATATTTGCTAATTTGACGAGCACTTACTGGTCAGAATGGATCTTTAAATGACGAACAAAGTTGGAAGTTATCGTCTGGCTGTCTGACATGTTGATGCATATCTGATATGAGTTTATTCTCTCCAATAAACACTAAGGTATGTAGAGGGCATGGCTGACTGACAGGGTAGGGATCCAATCATGACACCATTCTCAGCCTGCGCTCCTACCGGGTAATCCATGTTATTTATTTATTAATTTATTAATTATATATTCAAACTGAAAACATGAACTGAATAACTCTCAAGTCATTCAAGTCATCGTGTCTCAAGTCTTTTATTTTTTGTCAAGTCAAGTCACAAGTCATCAAAACAGCGACTCTGGTAATTGGGCTAAAATCTACATTTTTTCCAACATGGCCACCACTGCAATGGGTGCAGTTTCACTGGTGAAGCGATAGCTGCTCTCACGACCACTACAGGCCACATATTCTGTGAATGGAATTATTATGGCCTGCATCCACCTGAATGAACAAATGCCACACGGGCACATGTCCTGATGTTTGACTAATATCCTGTGTGTGTTCGGCGTCAAACCACCCGACTCTGGAACAGTTTCTGGACGAAGGAACTTATCCATCTTGAATATTATCAGGATATTGTCTGTATGTTTAGTTTGGAAGTCAGTCTTCTTGACAGGCTACACGAGAAAACTGTTTTCATTAAACTGAACCATGTGGATTAAACCCGATAGGTGACGCACGGCAGACATCTTACACTCTGAGGAAATACTCTCGCCTTTAGATGAACAACCCAGAGAGCGTGCGTGAAGAATACAAAAGTGAAAAAACACAAGAATAGGATGGGAAAAAAAGGAGAAAGGCGGCCTATTTATCAGTCTAATTATGAGAGACAGATCAGAAGCCCCAGTGCATAGCAGGATGGTCTGAGTCAGGGAAAAGACTCCAGCCGGTCACGCTGAATATTAATGGCAAGAGGAGAGAAGGGGGGGAAGCTTTTTATTAGAGAGACTAATGGTGGATGTGAGTAAACCTCTTTTCCAATATCTGGGTTGCTCTGACCTCTTTTGAACAGAGCAGCTCTCAGATAAGCTGGACCACTGCAGGCCCGACCTTCTCAAATTTCAATATGAGAGACCAGATCTGAACCCAGAATTCACCAGAGAGAAAAATATGAGGCAAAACCGTGAGCTGGACCAATGATTCCTGTGCTCTAATGCACATCTGAATAATCTTCTACAATATTAAATGATAACAGTCATATGCAGGATAGTTGTTTCTGCATTTTTGACTTTTATGAAGTTTTTATTGTCGTTATTCTTATCATTTTAAGGCAGAATGTCAGTGTTTCTGTCATTGAAGTTTATCAAATCAAATTTATTTATATAGCACATTTCATGTACAAACAATTCAAAGTCCTTTTCATAAAATAAAAGTATTGCAGCAGGGAGTGGAAGAAGCATTAAAAAATAGTTAAAAGAATATAAGGAGAAACAAATAAAATCATTTAAATGAATAACAGTAGTTGTAGTGTATGACTTCGGCGATCGATTAATTTGTGCGCACGCCTGTGGAACACGGAAGCTGAGAAAGGTAAGAGCGCTGTTTTTGAAATCTCTAAATGTATACTGTCTGTGCTAGCTAATGGTATGGTTAGCCCCTGGGTTGAATTGTATTGCTACTAACACCACGGCCAATTCGGTAAAAAGTATTTTGATACACGTTAAGAGCCTCAGGAAAGGTTAAACGCTTGCCCGATAGAGCCCGCTTTCATGGAAATCAGCGCAATCGGACAACTTTGCGCAGCGGGCATGAAAATTTCTCGCGGTTTTCCCTTTGGCAAACTTTCCTTGGTCTCCAACAGATGGGATATGTTTGTAAAAATGCCGGAATTCTCCTTTAAAACAAGCGTTTGTACACTCGGCTCGACAGCAGGGTCACAACGTCTCCACTAGAGATGCGCGGTTGGCGGTTAATCCGCGGAGCCCGAGGTTAATCCGCGGAGCCCGCGGATTAACCGCGGATCGGGCGGATGACACGCCGAAAAATCGTATTTTAATTAAATTCGGGCGGGTTGCGGTTGACGCACTGAAAAAAACAAACAAAAAAACCACATAATTTTCCAAAGGTAACGAACGAAAACATACATTATGACAAAGATCAAAGATAGCAGCGGCAGCAAAGTTAGTGCGAGAGAGGCTTAAGACGGGTGATCTTAAAACGAAACCTAAAGAAGAAAAGTGCCGTTTGGGAAAAATTCCACGAGGTGATCAATTCGGATGACACCAGTAGGCTATGTGATTTGCAAAACTTGTGAATGCGTATATGTTATCCACTACATAGTAGTAGGCGGACTTATTGGCAAGATGTAATGAACTACGCTGTTTGAAAAAGCCGATACAAATAGCCAAGGCACCTTCAATAGATACCTATCGGCGGATGGCGGGCGGGTTTGGTTTTAAAAATCGGTGAAAAAATGTTTGTGCAAATGGATAGCGGGCGGATATATATTTTTTGCAGCGGTTGCGGATGGGAAAATACGTCATCCGCGCATCTCTAGTCTCCACTACTGTAGCTTTTCTGGTGGGTCAGGACCAACCCAAGTGGTCCATTTAAAGCTGCAGTCGGCAGGTTTTCAAAATTGCGAGTCTAAAGTCGGAAAATTCGAACTGATACAACTTTCAGGTCCCTCCCCCAACCTCTAACAAGCTCCGAATCGCCCCCCAAACCCCTCCCCCTCTGTGGACGAGGTTGTGCACGTGAGTTCACACCAGTGTGAGCGCACACAAGCTGGGGCAGACTCACGCTCAGCAGCGTGTGCACAAGCTGTGATTGACAGGTAGGATTCCTCCACCCTAACTTGATTGGTTAAAAACAGCCGGGAGCGCTCGGTTTTTGCAAGCATGATTACAGGCTTCAGAGGGAGCTACAGATTTCGTTATTTTTCCTAAACAGCCTATTTAATATTCTACTTCCAGAATCCCATGACAGTTCAAGCTAATATGACTAAAAAAAAGTTGCCGACTGCAGCTTTAAGGGAAAGCGGTGATCCGGGTCCAACTGAAGAGCAACTCCAACTCAAACGGCTGAAAAAGCTTGTTTTGACAGAATGGTCAGGGTGCCAATTATAGCTCACGTCCACAGCCAAAAGCACCTATAACGTGCATGTGGGTATCACAGCTGAACCACAGAGGAAAGGAAGAAGGTGACTCGTTCTGATGAGTCCCTCTTTCTGGAATCTACGTGGATATACTCTGAGTTTGTCACCACCTTCCTTTTCCTGGAAACATCCCCTGATGCAGAGGCGGACCTGGCTAAATTTACGCCCTGGGCGAAACATCCCTAGACTCACCCCGCCACCAACTCAACAACCTATTATATTATTTGTATTATTTTATTATATATAATCTTAAACCAGAGGTGTGACCAGAATGGCATGTGTGGGTGGGCAGTTAGCTCATCTGGGGGGGCAGAAAACAATACCTGAAAAAAATCGGTGGAAAACCACTACTACAACTTCAAGCATAATAATAATAAAAATAATAATAGTAATAATTCAATTCGGTAATGAAAATATGCTCACACTAGCATAAATCATGACCGTCAATTTTGTTAACAGTGTGGAATTTTTTTATGAATTTTTTTTGTTTGTTTGTTTGTTTTTGTAAAGAAATGTAGAACTTGTATGATGCATGCAAACGCACCATTACAACGCCATCAGGGTCACAAGAAATGTGTTCACCAAGTAGCTGCTAAAGAGAAGAAATAAAGCTGAGAGTACCAGAATACTATTACCCTCCAGTCCTGTTGTATACCAGAACTAAAATCTACATCCATTGTGCAGCAGAAGAACAAAGTGTTCAACACTCAGAGGCATGGTTATGGTAAGAGAGGATGAAACCCAACTACCACTCTATCTGGGCAATTTCAAGACAGTCACATCCATCTGGAATACTTTTAAATTTTTTATAAACTATTCAGAGTAGGTCTATGTCAGATCTCGTTTGTGGCTCAGTGGAATTTTTTTTATGAAGTTTTCTCAGAGCTGCATGACATGATGCCTCAATTCTAATTGTAGTTCAGCAAAACTAAAAATCAAACACAGTCGTGGCTAACAGCAACATGTTAGCAAGAGGCTAACAGATAGCCTATAGCCTACAGCAACATGTTAGCAAGAGGCTAACAGATAGCCTATAGCCTACGTCCCTCAGGTCACTGATAGAAATCTTTATCCCTTTATCTTCTGCCCGTTTCTTCTCTTCTTCTCTTTCTAAACTCGGCACCTGATGGCTTCTTTGGTCTTTCACCATGATGATGATCCATGATGACTCCACATTATTACCTTTGCTTTTCCCATTTACGCCGTCCGTTCAGCCATCGATCAACCGGAGTCACGTGATGTAAACACATTCACGGAGATGGCTGCACAGATTTATTATTTTTTTCATTTTTCACATAACCCAGTTAATTACATGAAGGTATATGGGTCTATGTTCATTTTAGGAATGAAATACAGTTTATTTGGATTGCAGGCAGTTTGTGTTGTGGCCTGGGATCAGTCTATCCCGCCCTGGGCGGTCGCTCACATTGCCCATAGCAAAAATCAGCCCTGCCCTGACGGCCACTGCAGCCAGACTGTAAAAATGTTTCCAGAAGGGTTTTGAGGTGCTGCCTTCGCCTCCAGCTTCTCCGTATCTCCGTCCAGTCTGACATCTCTGGGATATACAGCACAAACGAACCCTTAAACAACTTAAAAGATCTGCCCATGATGGCGTGGTGCCAGATATCAGATGGCTGGAGGTTCACTGGAGTGCATGCCTTGACAGTTCAGGGGTCTTTTAGTGGTAAAAGGTTGAACTACTCAATATTAGATGGATGATGTATGTAAAAAAAAAAATGCTGATAATGGAAAAACAATTTCCCTTTCAAGCCCGAAAGCTGCCCTTAAATCTATCTGAAAAGTGTTTGATCGTAACGTGCTAAAACGTGGCCGTAACAGCAACCTGACGGGAGGCAGCGCTCTAAAGAGAGAAAGAACCGCGCTCAAGGGAAATTTCCATCTGATAGCGTGTCCAGTTTGTACAAATACCACAAAGCGTTCGCCAAAATGCCCTTTTTCCTTTAATCTTGCATATTGAAATAGGCGCTTAAAACGATCACCAGCCCAGATTTCCTAAAGGTCAACTCATCTGTGAGTGAAGGCAGGGAGATGGAAGGAGAAAATAATGTACTCTACATATACAGCTCGTCTCTGATGCGAGTCAAATTGATGCAGTCTCTCTCTGGGTGTACATAATCGGGTATGTCTCTGATTAGTGTTGTCTTGCTCTGGAACTGTCCCATTGTTTCCACCCCTTCATGTGCCCCGTGCATTTACATGCCCATGTTATGGAGATATGTACGGTTTGACCTGTGGCTGCAGAATTGCTGCTCAGCCGACCTAAAATATGACAGTTTTCGCCCTCCTGATACTTTACCATCACTGCAAATTAGGGCTGGGCGAGTTAACTCGTTATTATCATGTTAACTTGTTAATTAAAAAATATTATATCGTGCATTAACGTAGGTTTTATTATTTATTTTATTTTTGTAAAAGTATGTTGCTCACAGGCTTTTATTTTGTAAAAGTCTGTTGCTCACAGGCTTTTATTCTGTAAAAGTCTGTTGCTCACAGGCTTTTATTCTGTAAAAGTCTGTTGCCGTCTGCTGCGGAACCGGAAAAAGAAAGTAATCGGCGGATCCACCAAACATGGAGAAGGGTACGGAACTTTTACTCGGCCATTTTCATTTTAAAGTTCTTCCAGACGGCGGAGTCGACAGAACCAAAGTCATCTGTAAACACTGCCAATATGCCGCCCATTGATTGGATGCGAGACTCCGGTTCTTTTCACAGATGTTTATTAACGCCACATCAACACCGTAGAACTAAATGTTCGAGTAAACAAAGCAAAAGACAACATTAGTTGTTGTAATCATTAAAGAAATAGCATTCTTAGCATTGTTGCTGGTACCAATAAATAACCAAAGTAATTCTGGCCACTTTAGCTGCTTCTCAACCAACGGCAGAGTCATTCCCCAGAGGCAATCTGCAGGGTCAGAACTAGGATTCTTTAACTTCCACTTCTCCTCTGCATCACATTAACACAGTTACAGCAAACACCATGAAGCATGGAGTGATAAAATAAAGATAAACTAGCAGGTAACATCACCGCTACAGGTGTGAAGCTAACGGATCTAACCGGCGCTACTTCCTGTTTTCCTTGTTTCAACATAAAAGCACGTATTTCATAATTAAATTTTTTTTAAAAATTCTGCATTTACAGCCAAGTTGAATTGTCTTCTCAGCGTAGTAGTTCCAGTCTAAAATATCACTTAAAGGCAAAACACACAACTGATAGCAGCAAGTCATTCAAGGAAACAGACAGTGGAGCGAGGCTTCTACATAAAAACTACAGAAAGATGTTGATGTTAAAAGTGTGTTTGCACAACAAATGTTATGGCACTTTCATTTATATGGCAGCACATTTAAAATAAAACTAAATGCTAAAGGCTATACGCTACTTTTGGATTCATTTTTGGATTTTGCGTACAAATGCGATTAATCGTGATTAATCAGGGAAATCATGTGATTAATTAGATTAAAAATTTTAATCGTTGCCCAGCCCTACTGCAAATATCAAATTCTACAACTATTCATGGCTAAAATGCACTTTTTAGTTGCTCTGTTACCTCTTACCAAAGGGCAAGCCTTTTCGTTGCTGCTGACTCTGGGTATCGTAGCATGAAAGTTGTTCACTGTTTTACTCAGATGTCAACAGAAAGTAAGAGAAACAAAAGGAGAAACATGTGTTTGTTCTTCATAAAAACTATAGAAACAGAACAGTGTGAGAGGAAGGTCATCGGTAGATATAAATGATCGGTCCAAAAACCCAAAGATGCTTACGTTCCCCTTTCTGCAGGGAACTTTGTTACATACAGCCTTAAGATCATCTTGGAAATACACTAATAGTAATAATCTTGATATTTATTTTCTCTTGCTGCGACCGACTTATTCTCTGTTAGTTCTGTTTGCTGAAGGATAAAGATGCTCCAAATAGAAGGCGTCCCTAGTTTTCTACGAACTTGTTATGTTGGTCCCTAGTTTTCTACGAACATGTTATGTTGGTCCCTAGTTTTCTACGAACACGTTATGTTGGTCCCTAGTTTTCTACGAACACGTTATGTTGGTCCCTAGTTTTCTACGAACTTGTAATGTTGGTCCCTAGTTTTCTACGAACATGTAATGTTGGTCCCTAGTTTTCTACAAACACGTTATGTTGGTCCCTAGTTTTCTACGAACATGTAATGTTGGTCCCTAGTTTTCTACGAACACGTTATGTTGGTCCCTAGTTTTCTACGAACACGTTATGTTGGTCCCTAGTTTTCTACGAAAACGTTATGTTGGTCCCTAGTTTTCTACGAACATGTAATGTTGGTCCCTAGTTTTCTACGAACATGTAATGTTGGTCCCTAGTTTTCTACGAACATGTAATGTTGGTCCCTAGTTTTCTACGAACACGTTATGTTGGTCCCTAGTTTTCTACGAACACGTTATGTTGGTCCCTAGTTTTCTACGAACATGTAATGTTGGTCCCTAGTTTTCTACGAACACGTTATGTTGGTCCCTAGTTTTCTACGAACATGTAATGTTGGTCCCTAGTTTTCTACGAACACGTTATGTTGGTCCCTAGTTTTCTACGAACACGTTATATTGGTCCCTAGTTTTCTACGAACACGTTATGTTGGTCCCTAGTTTTCTACGAACACGTTATGTTGGTCCCTAGTTTTCTACGAACACGTTATGTTGGTCCCTAGTTTTCTACGAACACGTTATGTTGGTCCCTAGTTTTCTACGAACACGTTATGTTGGTCCCTAGTTTTCGACGAACACGTTATGTTGGTCTGACCCCGGCACTCGGCGTCCTCTGTAATAAATCACAGATTCCAGCATTCAGGGAGATGACTGATATCTTTTAAATGTCTAATTTAGGGTGGATAGGTGTTATGTTTGCTGTATTGTATCGATAACGTGCTGGTTAACATGGTGTTTAAGGCTATTCGACAGCAGACCTGAAGCAAAAGGCATCACGAAGGTCCATTTCTAATGCTGCGTTTCTCCCATCAGGCCAAGTGATCCCGTCACACGCCTCCAACCCTCAGGCCTCCTCTGGATAATTGCAGCCGTTTCACCACAAATATTTCCAAGATTACAAACAGAGGGAGGGGGAGATTGAAATGCAATATTTTAATTGAGGACATTTACTGGGCGCATCTGCATTTTCAACAATAAACCTCCTGTAACCAGTGACGTGCACCTTGTAGCGTTTCTCCCTCTCTGACTGACCTCAATTTGTGGACTTCATACAGAAGGTGGACAGATATCTGGCCTTGTAGTCCGGGAGGTAATTACTAATGTTGCTGCTCCTTCCTTGGGGAGGAGAGATGTGATGCCTCGGCCAGCGCTCCTATTTGGAGCCGGGCCAGTTATTTCCTGTGGAATCAGGCAGCATTAACCTCTTGGACGCAGATCCGTTCGGCTGTAAATTAGCAACTAATTACAAGGTGCTCATCATCTTCCAGAAAGACTGCAGATGAAAAATACATCAACAAATTACAATAAGGAGGAAGAGCCTTACAGGACTTACAGTTTTAGGACTTTTCAACACAACGTGACATCAGTACATAAATGTAAATTATACACATTCTGAACCTCTGCTCACTTTAATGTAAGTTAGTAGAAGTCAAATGATCATTTAAAGTATTTTATATTTGATTCTCTTTGGTTTTCATTTGGTTCATTGTTTCTTTATTTCTGTATTCTGCCATTAAGGTTAGGTTAAACACGCATTGGTCCTTAACTTTCTCTGTGGAGGATCACATCAATACAGCTGAATACACGTCACAACGTCGCCTTTCAGGATGCTTTAGACGTGATTTGGTAATATGAGGCTGTGGTTATAAAAGCAGAATTTTATTAGAGCAGAGCGTCAGTCTGGAAATTCTGAAAATTAAGTGACTCCGACCAGAGGTGGGTAGAGCAGCCAAAAATTGTACTCAAGTAAAAGTACTGTTACTTCAGAATAATATGACTCAAGTAAAAGTAAAAAGTAGTCATCCAAATAATTACTTTAGTAAAAGTAAAAAAGTGCTTGCTGAAAAAACTACTCAAGTACTGAGTAACTGTTGAGTAACGTCTGATTTATTTGTTAACACAAGCATTCAATCAGACAGACAAAAATACTAAATAATCATCTTTAGGCAAATTAGAGTTCATCCAATTGATAAAATTAATTAAAATAGCTTAAATTAGAATAATCCAGGTAAATTCAAGTACTTCAATAAAAAATAAAAGAGACTTAGGAAATGTTTAAAACACATGTAACCCATATGTAACCTAAAAAACAAACATTCACCTGTCCATGGGGGAAAAAACGAGTTTAGGAAACTTAGCGCTACATGTTTCCTCAAGTTAGATGTTGAGTTTCTGCTGAAATGTGCGTTTGTTTTGGTTGACACAGAAGACACATAATGTAGCTGCTGTTTCTCACTCTTTGTAAGGTAAACATGCTTTCAGTATGAGGCCTCGTCTGTGTCTTTATTTCCCACCGTTGATTCTGACATTTTTCATCTGTTTCTTTGTTTGTTTGCTACGACTGCTAATGCTAAAGCTAACCCGTCCCGCCGCTGAGATTGAGTATGGTCACGTGATGTTATGTTGGTCCCTAGTTTTCTACGAACATGTTATGTTGGTCCCTAGTTTTCTACGAACATGTTATGTTGGTCCCTAGTTTTCGACGAACATGTTATGTTGGTAGGTTTCAACTTTAGTTTCAGTTTGTTTATTCGTACATTAACACATTTTAACCTGTGTGTATGTATGTATGTATGTATGTTTGTGTGTATGTATGTATGTCTGTATGTATGTTTGTGTGTATGTGTGTGTGTATGTATGTATTTATGTTTGTGTGTATGTATGTATGTATGTTCAAACGCATGTATGGTTGGTTTACCT